>NC_067140.1:42603235-42890735 GCF_903995435.1 Acomys russatus | reverse complement strand
GTGCCGTTTTGGATGTCACAAAGACTAAAAGAACTGTGTCTGTAGCCTTGAGATGCCGGTGAAGGGCAGAGCTCCTACTTGACCAAAGTGCCTCTTCTTGCTGCAGTGGAACCCTGAGACAGGATTTAGCCAACTTGGTGTAGCAAGTCAGATCTACATTTTGAGGCTCTTTCAGAGCCCTTGTAAACAGATTTAGCTCAATGGTAAAGTTAAGTAGTGGGGGGTAAAAATCCTCCACATGTAAAAGCAAATGAGTTTTTAAAGAACAGAAAATAATCTCTATGAGAAATTACTTGTAAATTATCCATGTGGAAAGTAAACCTAGCTCTTGTTAACATTTCTATAGAAACATGCATTTTGATTAAGCCAAGCAAATTAAAAACAGAAACAAAAATGTAAAAGTAGCCAATCATTTATCTGTATACTCACAGATATTTTATTCTTTTTTTTTTTCATCAGTATTTTTTTTCTTGCTTTACGTGCTGTGTTTCCTTTATTTTGCATTATTCACGAAGAACCTTTCTATCTAAGATGACTCTCGGCGTTGCATGCATCATACATGTGAAGTCATTTCAGCAGAGAGTTCCTCTTTGGAGTCGTGTCCACCTCCAGTCTGTGTTCCTTAGCCAGAGTGCTGAGTCTTTAACTGCCCCAACACTAGCCCACGGCATGTGGAGAGGGTGCTGGCTCTCTCTGCCCAGTGTGCTCTCAATCCCCCTCCCAAACTGGGGCAGAAGGAAGGCTGTAGAGGGAGGTATGTGTGCAGGGTAGAGGTGAAACTGGATTTGTTTGTAAATTTTCAGTGGTACGTGAAGTTGTGGTGTCCAGGGGTTAACATGCTTTCTGATATCAAGCAGGAAATGAAAGTTTTCATTTCAGAGAGCTTTAATATCAATTCTTTTCTGCGTTTTACTAAAGCCTTAGCAATTAATTAACGTACAGATTTAGTAAGTATAACACTCAATACACATGCAGTAACATGCATCAGCCAGCACTCCCTAGTATCACCTGGCTGTTGGCTTAGTTTGAAATGCTCACCGCCTGGGAGAGGGTGCCTTGTCTGTCCATGAGAAATAAGGAGCCCCTTGCTGGGACAGATACTATCCATTCATTATGGACTTACAGTAAGAAAGCCACATTTCATTTTGTCAAACCAAACACCTACTACCTAGCTCCATTTGTATGGCATCTAACACAACATGACAGAAACGATAGCCCAGCCCTCAGTGCACAGCGAACTGGTGACAGAAATCAGGAATGGTTTGGCAAAGATAAAACATAAAATTAATTTTGTGTATATTTTCTTTTCATTCACATTCATACCAGGTAGACTGTGTCAAATACCTCCAGTGGAGGAGAGCTTGCTCATGCATGCAGGACAGAGGGAAGATTAAAAGCTCCAGGAAATCAGCTTGCTTCAAGAAACCATTAAAGTGTGCCTGTCCCTCAGGCTTTGCAGATGTGTTGATTGTTGCATTTCAATCATGTAAATATGTTACAGCATAAAGTAACCAAGGTTCCCTGTTACAGAACTGCTCCTGTCTGGGGGTGTGGGGGTAGGGAGGACGCAAGAGGACTAAATAACACACTGTAATGAAACCTGCCTTTGGGCAGCGCATGCTTCAGTTCTGAATGCCCAGAAATACTTCGTGAGCACTCTAGGCTGCCTAGCAATGGGGATTTTCTCATTCTGGCGAGCTTGACAAAGTAAATACAACTCTTGAACATAAGGCAGCTCCTAATAAAAAAAAAAAAAATAGAAAAAATTTAAAAAACAATTCCCCCTTGTAAATACCTACATTTGGCCCCATTAAAAATTCTTTCTTCATACCCAGGAATCAGCAGACCCTTAAATATGGGGATCTCAAAGTAACTGGAGAGTGGTTGGGAGATTTAGAGCTGTCAGGATGTTTTACATCGCCACTGCCACTGAGCACCTCATACGCCATCTCGGGGCTTTGGAGAATGATGTTCCGCATACACTGTGGGCATTATACAGAGAAACACTCTGGCCATTATGCTCTCGGGAGTCATTCGCTTGCAGACAAAAGGAAACCAACGCATGTTCCTGAGTATACTATCCAGGGTATAAAGATGCATGCTTGCCACATTTCTGGGCTGAAATAGTACTCCTCCAGAGTTGCCAGATCTGGAAGTTTAACTAGTGGACTGGCAGTGACATGCTTACCTAAGCTATTTGGAAAACTCAGATTACAAACATCTCATTTGTGCCTTTTCACATCTTAGGATTCTAGTCCATAGCTAAGGTCAGTCATGCCTCTGCCAGGCCCTGAATTGTATCATGGGTCTGCTGCACCTAAAAACCCCTCGCACTTCAGAATGGGCCTGGATACAAACATGCTCATTTATCTACTAGAAGATCGGAGTACACAGTCTCAGACTGTAGCACGGAACAGGCTCTACTTTGAACTGTAGTGACAAACTGCCTTTACTACCACCAGCGCAGTGTCCACATCATATGCTATAAAGGAAGAAAGAAATGGGTGCAAAGGAATTCTTTTGAGATTAGCAGTTTCGATGTATTTCTAAAATAGTTCTTTAAGTTTAGCACTCAGACCTAACCCACACAGAGTCCTACCCCCAAGACATCTTACTATTCCTAAGACACCTGGTAAGTAGTCCCCAAAATGCTGCTCCTAAAAATTTTTTCTCCTTTATCTCAACCAGAAAAGGGATTTCTTGGGTAAAGTGCACCCAGGATACTTGTCATAGTGATGTGACAATCAGGGTGCCCGTGCCCTCTTCCCTTTCCTGTGACAACAGTCATAGGCCCTGGGGTTTCTCTCCCTGTGGCCCTGCACACTCTGGAACATCTGTGCTCCTTTCCTGCACTGTGTGCGCCAGAGCCATCTAGACCTCGAATTAAAGACCAGCTGGGACCAGGGAAAAGGAAACCAGAGTGAGAATCTCTGCTACACAGTTCAGGAAATATGAATGAGGTTTTGCCGCTTAGGCAACAGAGCCCAGAGGATCACAGGGATGGCAGTCAGGCTAGGCTGCTGAGACTTCACATCTGTGCCCTTTCCCAAGAAGCAGCAGGATAGGGAGGGGTGCAGAGGGTACATTGGATGGGGGGTGCAAGGGGATACACTGGGTAGTGGGATGTAGGAGGATGCAGCAGGTGGGGGTGTGGTGGGCAGTGTGGTGCAGGCAGGCAAAGCAGGTTGGGGATGCTCAGGAGAAGGTATCTCTTTTTTTCCCAACTTTAGGTAACAATTCAAGTTGTATTATTCTGTTACCTAAATGCTTTTTCCCCCCAGACCAGCACATTAATGGAAATAAAAAGAAAAGGGAAATCTGAAGGAAAAGAAACTCCCTTTAGTTTGTAAAATCGGTGCCAGGCATGATGGCTTATGCCTTAAGTATCTGCTTTGGAGAAGCTGGGGCAGAAAGATTGCCACAAGTGTGAAGCTAGGCCAGGCTAGTTAGTGCAGGCTACAAAGACAGTCACTGTCTCAAAGAAAAGAGGTATAGGAAGGAAAGGATATAGGAAGGGAGGAGAGGACCATATTAAGCAAAGTTTTCCTGAATTTCCTAGTCCTCTGGATGTACGAAATAGGGAAAACAATATGACTTTTCTGCATCTTAACTAAGAACATGAATGTTTGAACCTATTGGATTGTTTCCATGCAGTCCAGAAGACTTCCATTGCCCTCTTACGAGAAGCGCCTGAGTAACTTGTCCCCACACACTCAGTGATGGAGTTTGTGCTTCTATAGATGCACCACACAGGACTCAAAACCTCTACCAGGAGAGCAGGCAGGCGGATGCTAATCATGGCAGGGAAAGACACATGAGTCGTTTTGTTGCTGGGATTTTCCTTCTGAATTGTAAGAAAGCACGTTCTAAAACAGCCTTTGTATGCTGTTTTCTGAAAATGTCTTTCAGAAAATACAAATGTTTACAGTAACTATTGTTTTCCATTATTGAAAATATCCACACATAACTTAATAAGGAAATAATCAATAACAATGCAAAAATGTTTCTATCACTCCTGTGATAGCCTTTACCCTTTGGAATTAAATACAAATTAATTCTTATACTTTACAAGCTCTACCAGGACTGCCACCTGTCTCAAGCCACACTTAACCATTTTCCCCCTTGTCTAATGCTCCAGAAAAGCTGGCATCATTCTGCCCTTCAAACATGCCAACCTGACTCCTTCCTCATCACCTGGATCTTCTTTCTCCATGTCTTATAAGTCCCTTCTAAAAGTTAAGATCTTAGTACAGATGTATGTGGAGGAATGTCTTGAGTGGGTGTAACAACTGTCAATAAAGTACTGTTTAGCCAATCAGCTGGGCAGAAGAACAGGAAGTGGGACTTCTAGAGAGGGGAAGGAGCAGGGAGTTCATAGTTGATGGTTAACAGTTGACAGTTGACAGGAGGAAGAGGAGAGAAGCGGCCCAAGAAGGATCAGATTGGCAAGTACTTGAGATATATATAAGTTATGAGGATTAGAGTAGTTTATTTTAGTTAGGTTAGTAGCGGTTTAGATTCTGCCCAGTGTAGTGCTTGCAGCTTTGAATTACGTTTCAGTCTCTTTGTGTCAGTTATCGGCATCCTAGGCCAAACAGATACATTTTATTATAACAGATGTACTCTTGAGGAAGGTCTTCACCAACTAAAGTAGTACCCACAGCCAGTACTTTGCCACCGGGTATCATTTGCTGCCAAGCATCCCTCACGATCCACATGGTCCACATTTGGCTGCTCATCTATCCTTACAATCTCTCCTTTAACTATGGGAGTAGATATTGTCCCTTCTGGGGTAAGTCCCATGAAAGCAGGGATCTTGCCTATCTTCCTTTTTTTTAATCTCTCGATAGCCTGATCACAAGCCCCTCCCTCCTCTCCTCCTAGTCCTACCCTCACACCCCCTCCCTACTCCTCCTGTCCTTTTCTCAGAGAAGGGGAGACTTCCAAGAGGTACCAAAGCACATCCTCTCCCACTGGGGTCTGACAGGGCAGCCCAGCTAGGGGAAAGGGATCTAGTGTCAGGTAATAGAGTCAGAGATAACCCCTACTCCCGTTGTTAGGGGACCCACATGTTGACCATGCTGCACATCTGCTATATATATATCTAAGTGGTTTAGGTCCAGTACGGGCATGCTCTTTGGTTGGTAGTTCAGTCTCTGTGAGCCCTCATGGGCCCAGGCGAGTTGACTCTGTAAGTCTTCTTGTGGAGTCCTTGACCCCTCCACCTCCCTCTATCTTTCCTTCCACTCTTCCACAAGAGTCCCCAAGCTCCACCTATTGTTTGGCTCTGGGTTTCTGCATCTGCTTCCATCAGCTACTAGTTGAAACCTCTAAGAGGACAGTTATGCAAGGTTCCTGTCTACAATCATAGAACAGTATCAGTAAAAGGGGTTGGCTTTCTCTCATGGCATCGGTCTCAAGATGGGCCAGTCATTGGTTTACCATTTCCTCAATCTCTGCTCCATCTTTATCCCTACATTTCTCATAGGCAAGATAAATTTTAGGTCAAATGTTTTTGGGGTGGGTTGGTATCTTCCTTCTTCCATTGAAAGTCCTACCCAGCTAAAGATGCTGATGACTTCAGGCTCCTTAACCACCTGCTGCTAGAAGTCACCCCCATAGACTCCCAGGAGCCTCCTCTCTTGCAGGGATGCTCCACCACCACCGATTTCTGTTCTTTCTCCTGTCCTCCCCCCAACACTCCCACCCCTGCTCTCTGCACACCTGATCTCCACCCCATTACCCTCTCCACACTCTCTTCCACCTAGTTCCATACCTCTATCTACTTCAGACGTCTCTTTTATTTCCTGTTCTGAATGAGATTCAGCATCCTCCCTTGGGCTCTCCTTGGCTTCTTTGGATCTGTGGATTGTAGCATAGTTATCCTATACTTTAGGGATAATATCCACTTATAAGTGAATGCATACCATGAGTGTCTTTCTGGGTCTGGGCTTCCCGACTCAGGATGATCTTTTCTAGTTCTATCCATTTGCCTAAAAATTATATGATGTCTTTGTTTTTAATAGCTGAGTAGTATTCCATTGTGCAAATTTACCACTTTTTCTTTATCCAGTCTTCAGTTGAGGGACATCTAGGTTGTTTCCAGTTCACGAATAAGGCTGCTATGAACAAAGTTGAGCAAGTGTCCTTGTGATGTGGTGGGACATCTTCTAGGTATATGCCCAGGAGTGGTATAGCTGGGTCTTTAACTAGATCTATTCCCAATTTTATGAGAAATGGCCAGATTGATTTCCACAGGCGTTGTACAAGTTTGTTTGCACTCCCACCAGCAGTGAAGGAGTGTACTCCTTGCTCTGTATCCTCACCAGCGTGTGCCATCACTTGAGTTTTTAATCTTAGCTATTCTGACAAGTGTAAGATGGAATCTCAGAGTCATTTTGATTTGCCTTTCCCTGATGACTAAGGACATTAGACATTTCTTTAAGTACTTCTTGGCCATCAGAGAGTCCTCTGTTGAGAATTCTCTGTGTAGCTCTGTACCCCATTTTTTATTTGAGTTATTCGGTTTGTTGGTGTTTAATTTCTTTAGTTCTTTATATATTTTGGATATTAGTCCTCTGTCAGATGTAGGATTTGTGAAGATCTTTTCCCATTCTGTAGGTTGCTGTTTTGTCCTATTGATAGTGTCCTTTGCCTTGCAAAAGTTTCAAGAGGTCCCACTTATTAATCATTGATCTTAAGGTCTGTGCTGTTGGTGTTCTATTCAGGACATTGTCTCCTGTACTGATGACTTCAACACTATTCCCCACTTTCTCCTCTATTTGATTTAGTGTATCTGGTTTTATGTTGAGGTCTTTGATCCACTTGGGCTTGAGTTTCGTGCAAGGTGATAAATATGGATCTATTTGCATTCTTCGACATGAAGACATACAGTTAGATGAGCACCATTTGTTGAAGATGCTGTCTTTTCTCCATTGTATGGGTTTGGTTTCTTTGTCAAAAATTAAGTGTCCATAGGTATGTGGGTTTATTTCTGGGTCTTCGATTTTATTCCATTGATCAACCTGTCTGTTTTTATGCCAGTGCCATGAGTTTTTATTACTATTGCTTTGTAGTATTGCTTGAAATCAGAGATGGTGATACCTCCAGAAGTTATTTTATTGAACAGGATTGTTTTAGCTATCCTGGGGACGGGGATGTTTGGGGGGGCGGTTGTTTGTTTTTGTTTTTTGTTTTTTATATGAAGTAGAGAATTGTTCATCCAGATTTGTAAAGACCTGGTTGGGTGTCACCACAACATGAAGATTAGTGTTAAAAAGTTGCAGCATTTGGAAGGTTAAGAACCACTAACTTACGTTCCCAGACCATTTGCTTCCTCTGTTCCACGTCCTAATTTTCCCCCACCAAAGGGGTTGTCTGCATGTAGCTCTAGGGTGTCTTTGCAGGAAACAGATACTGCCTAGTTGTTTTATTCAGAAAGAAAATCTATAACAGAACATTGAGGGTGGATGAAATACTTGGAGGAACTGTAGGCATTACCACCAAGCTGGACTCCAGGAAGACAGGAAGGGGAAAGCTGAGAGACCCCTACTGAAGCTACTGACTGGACACACAGTTCTTTGTCCAGTCTTGAAAGGCCCCACTTTTTACTGCAACTGCTTCTTGACTCTCAGGAAGCAGCTAGTTAGACACCTAAACATTGCTCCAGCATCCACTTCCACAAAGGCTTCTCGACACTTAGGAAGCCAGTGTCTAGTCCCTGGATGCTGACGCTGACGCAGAATAGTCATCTCTTCATCAGTGCCTGCCAATTGCAGTAGTTAACACAGCAGGAAAACTGCTCCTGCTTCTCTTCCACCTTCTAAACCTAGTACACAGATGCATTGAGTTGGATAAACCTCATCCACCTCTTTCCAGCCCCTGCTATGAGGAAGGAACACCAGAAGGCAGTTTGAATGGATACCAAGTGCCTGCTCTAAGACTTGAATCTTACTTTCTGGGATCTCTTTCATTTTGTGAGTAGCTACCTTGAAGCCACATGAATTAATAGGCTTGATTGAGAAATTGGCACCCCTCACCTGTCCGTTTTCTGGCTGTGTCCTTAGAGAAAGTCTTTAAGAAGGCTTAGGGACAGAGCCATCATTGGCAAATGTTGCCACCCAGTACACAGATGCAAGAACATCCAGGTGTTTGCAGACTAGCAAGGCCCTGAATCACCAAGCCTTTGGTTAGTTGGCTAAGACTGCGACATTTAGGCAGGGTGCCTCCTTTAACAGAACTATGGTCCTCTCTTCCTAGTGTTTAGTTTTGGCATGAGTTCATCTCTTTTATAGACATTTTTGAAAGAAGCCACAAGAGTCAACAGACACACCAATATTCTAATTTTTTTCAACATTTCAAGGAGAGCCACTGTTTGTTGGGTATAATGTTTGCCTTCCAGGTTATCTCAGATATGATAAGAACAGCACTTACACTCTGAGATCTTTGGCCTCCCTACCTATCTTCCACCCAACAAATCAAAGCTTCTGTATATCACAGAACTTGGGTATTACATGTGTCATTTGCCAAGATCTGTATTAGTTAGCAGTGTGGAGGTTTACAGTAACCCAGTGAGGGTGCCTCAGATAATACAGAAGTCTGTGTCTCTCACATGAACCCGGTTGAGCTGGGCAACCCAAGCTCCTTGAGTGACCAAAAGATCCTAGACTCTTTCTGACTTTTCCCTTTTTTCTCCTCAGCACATAGATTCCATTTTATGACCAGGATACTGCTTCAGCACCTTTTTTCCAGTCTATGTTTATACTGATCATGAACAGCCATGCCTTTGCTACTCCACGAGCTTCAAAATATGCACACAGACAGCACAGTGCACTCTGGAGTGGACTAATCTCAAAACAAGAATTGTGTAGGCTTTGTAGCCATCTGGACATGCCATTTAGAGTTTCTGTGTCCCTAGAACATATTCAACAAAGAAAGACATAGAGTTTTTTGTAACCTTTCCTTGGGGAGAGTAGACAGACTCTCATGTAATCCAAGCTAACATCCAACTCTGTATCTAGCCAAGGATGGCCTTGAACAGAGGCCTCTTGCTCTACTTCCATAGTCTTGGAATTATAGGTATATGCCACCACCAACTCTGAGACTGATACAGATTCTAGATGCATACTGCATTAGCCCTAATTACCCAGTTCATGGGAAAGAGTCTGGTGAGAGGAGAGGTAGATGGGCCATTAGTCTAAGAGGGAAGTGGAGACAGTGCCTACTCCCTTTAAAAAAATAAATAAATAACTCACCATAACATTGGCACAAAGATACAGTGACCAAGATGCAATCACTTAACCTCATCTATTAGCAAGAGAAGCTGTGAAATGCAGCCTTTATTCAGAGAGGCCACGTGACCGTCAAGTAGTTAGGGATTCTCTTACTTTCTAAAAAGAAGAGATGTGGGTAGTAAACTAGCACTTTCTGCCACACACACACATGCCTTTTCACAAATCACACTGCTGTTTAGACAAGTGACTTCTTCACAGTCTGCTTTCAGAGAGGTGAAAGCAGATTTGGAGGCAAGACAATACTGTCAGTTATAATTGACGGTCAAAATAATTGCACACCTGAGCATTTTTCAGTGGGCAGCCAATGTGCAATGTTCCAGCTCTGAGATGTTCTCTAATTTTCAGATCAATCAAGAAAAAACAAAACCAAATGAATTTCTTAATTAAAGAATAGCGTAAAATTATGGCGCTAATTGAAACTATTTTAATCATAAGCCCTAAAAATCAACTGGACCTTAAGAAAATAAAAACAGAAACCTCAGCATGTGTAGCAGAATATTTTCCAGAAGTACTCAGTCACTACCAAATGAACACTTTCAAATCCAAAAAAAGAAACAAGAAGGTGAGGTAGGGGGATTGGTTCTGGCATTGTTTCCACTGGCCAGGCTGGATATGCAGCTAGTGCACAAGCCATGAAGACTCAGGCAGAAGCATACCACACAACAGTATTTTAGCTGAATGTAGAATACTTGCAGTAAGTGTTAGGTTGTAATAATATAATCATTATTGAATACTATAAATGTAAAAGTATAAAAATATAATAACTAGAGGTTGGAGAGATGGATCAGTGGGTAAGAGCACTTACCTTGTGAACCATGAGGACCTGAGTTCAAATCCCAAGCAGCTACCTAAAAAGCCAAGCATGGCTGCATATGCCTGTACCTTAGCATTGGGTAGCAGAAGCAGGCAGATCCCGAAGTTTGCTGGCTGGCCAGCCAACTAGCCAAACTGGGGCAAGTTTCTAGTTCAGTGGGAAAGACAAAAAGGGGGCGGGGGGAGTAAGAGAAGAAGACATCCAACGTCCTACCCTGGCTGCTCCATGCACACACCCACATACATGCACCACACACATTCCAAACACCACACAAAATAATAATAATGTAATTCTATAATAACAGGAGACACTGACATTTTTACTAGCTGAAACAAGAGTCTGAAACCTTGTAATAATGATGAATGTATCCAGCCGGCTGCATCCTATTCCCTGTGCCTCTGATAGGAAATTCATCTCCTCTCTGAGGAAAGGGAAATCTCCCTACAGGATGGAACAAGAGAACGCTGCTTTACCCTCCCGCACTTTAGGCTCCTGGGGGGAACCAGATAACCGTTTCCTTGGTCAGAAACTTAAAATGGAGCTTCAAGCAGTGAGCTGTGGTTCACCACAAGTACGTGCTCCCAGATGCTGGTGGTTTTGTTATGCAGCCTTTCCTGTAACCGTGGCTGAGTGCTGATTGTCTCCCTGTTCAATACCATTTGTTCTTCCTTAGATAGTAATAAAATTGTTAAATATTTTTACATACATTTAAACAAAAAGCCTCTTCTGCAGCTCAGTCTGTGCATGTTTAAGTTAAGGCTGTGAGTAAAAGTGACATGGTTAACTTCCAGGTCCTGTCTTTTGGCCACCTTTTTCCACGCTCAGCATCAGTTTTGGAGCCAGAAGTAGATCCCTTTATTCAGAAGACAAACAAACCCATCCTTTGTGCTCAGAACTGCCCACACATGGAAGTAAAGTGGAGAATAAATACACTTCTACCTTTAAATATATATATGTATAATATGTGTATTATATATGTATTTCCTTTTACCAATTTTAATTGTTCATGTGTGTGTACTCGTGTACATATGCACATGCCTGAAGATGCCAGGCACATCTGATGCCCTGGACCTGGAGTAATGGGTGTCTGTGATCAGTGACATTCCTGTTTGCAAGCCACTCTTAGGATGGGAGTGCCTCTGTTGTGACTCACACAGAGCATGATTTCAGAAACCAACAAGCTCTCTGCATGTGAGGGCACCGCGAGCTGAGAGACTCTGCAAGGCAGTGGGATAGATGCTTGATTTTCACATGTGGTTTTCCCCCTTTGTGTGAAGAAGGAAAAATAACTATTAAAACCCAGGTGGAGGAGCTTCATGTGCTGACATTTCCTTTATTTGCCACTTTGTCAGCAGTGAAGACATGTGCAAAAAGAAAAAGAAAAAAAAAACAGATTTTTTTAAAGTGATGTGGATCTTGAACTGCCTTCTCTATTACTTAGTATTCTACATCTGTGATCAAACACACCATTGCCGTTGGCAGAAGCTCCCAAACTTGCCAGGGGGTTTTAGTACACTGTTTCTTTCCATACAGTAGTGACAGAAAGGAGTGCATTGATCTCATCAGATCCTTGCAGATCCCCCAGTCTCCTGTGGAAATCATGGAAGTTCTTACTGTTCCCACACTCTTCCTACCTGTGTTAGGAAGAGTTTAGTTGGGCTCACAGCTCCAGTGCTGGAGTCCGCCCGTGACAGTGGGGAAGCAGGGCAGCAAGCCTGAAGCATAGGGACAAACTGGTAGAGAGGCATTTACTTTCAGAGCCTGCTTCCAGTGACACATTTCCTCCAGCAAGGCTGTACCACCTAACCCTCCCTAAACAGCCTCACCAAAGGGGGATTCACGTGCTCAAATGCCTAAGACTACAGTCGACATTTCTCATTCAAACCACCATGGCTTCTTAATGCAGCCGTGCACTTAGTCGCTGTCTCAAAAGCCAAGCAAGGAATTGTGGGTGCAGCTTTTTTGTGTTTATTTACAGAGCTGCAATGGGGCCGAGGCAATATAAACTAAATACTCAAGTTCTGGCTTACTTCCTGAGATCTAGTAACTAAATTGCTGTCATTTACAGTAATGTACAGTATGTTACACTTGCAGATTCATTTCCTTGCCCTAGTAAACTCACTTTATTTCATCATGTTACACTACACATGTTTTTCTCGGACCCCTGAAATCTATTTTTTAAGCAAAAGAGGTTTTAAATATGTTAGTACAGTACTGGATAGCTCACAAAGGATCAGGATATGAGGGAGACTCTGACAAAGACTCCTAGTAGCAAAGGCCATAGTGACTGAAGAAGAGACCCCCTAAATAGACAAGACTCCTAGTAGAGGGAGGGGCACACCAGCCCACCCACAAAAACTTCTATCTAAAATATACCTTACCTACAAGATGTGTAGGGATAAAGCTAGAGTGAAGACTGAAGGAATGCGCAACCAGTGCCTGGCCCAACCTAGAACCAACCCCCATGGAAGAGAGCCAACCCCTGAACTATTAACAGTACTCTGCTGTGCTTGCAGACAGGAGCCTAGCAGAGTTGTCCTCTGAGAGGTTCCACCCAGCAGCTAAGACTCACAGAAAACATTGGGCGAAGCGTAGAGAGTCTTGCAGAAAAGTGAGGGGAAAGAGGAAAAGATCTGGAGGCGACAGGAGCTCCACAAGAAGACCAACAGAACCAACTAGCCAGAGCCCAGAGGGGCCTCCAGAGCCCAGAGGGGCCTCCAGAGCCTGAAGCACCAACCAAGGACCATGCATGGACTGGATCTAGGCCCCCTACACAGATGTAGCCATTGGGCAGCTCAGGCTTCGTGTGAGTCCTCTAGTAAGAGGATCAGGGGCTGTCTCTGATTTGGTCTCTGATGCTTGCTTTTTGATCACTTCCCACTGGCAGGACTGCCTTGCCAGGCCACAGGAGAAGAGGACATCAGACCTGATGTGACTTGATGAGCTAGGGTGGATGGAAAGATGAGGGGCTCCCCTTTTCTGAGGAATAGGAGAGAGGGGAAAGAAAGAGAGGGTGGGATTGGGAGGAGAGGAGGGATGGAGGATGACCAGGATGTAAAGTGAATAAAAAATAAAAAAGAACACTTCTGCCCTTTATTATGAAAATGTTTGCATATAAGCTCAGAAACAACTTAAGTTTTCTGTTTGGAAACAAGACCCGGGGCTGGAGAGATGGCTCAGCGGTTAAGAGCACTGACTGCTTTTCCAGAGGTCCTGAGTTCAATTCCCAGCAACCACATGGTGGCTCACAACCATCTATAATGTGATCAAATGTGCAATGTATACATAATAAATAAATCAATCTTTTAAAAAAAAAAAGAAAGAAAGAAAGAAAAGAAACAAGACCCACCCTCAACACAGCATTGTATACAGGTCTCCAGAATGTTTTCACTTTGCCTAATTTTATCCATGTTAGAAAGCAATTCCTTATTTTCTCTTCCCTCAACCCCCCAGCAATGCAGTCTTTCTCTGTTTTGATAAGGTAGTGGTTTTTGTTTTGTTTTGTTTTGCTTTTTAACATCTTATGGGTAGAACCAGGCAGTACTGTCTGTGACTGGATTATTCCACTTAGCACAGTGTTCTCACAGGCACTCAGTTGTATCCTCATGTCATTTGATCTTCATAGCGGTCTTGTGAGGGGACAGTTATTCCTTCATATGGATGAGCACACTGAGCCTCATCAAAGTTCACCCCAAAAATGAAGGGCCGAAGTGGGACTCACACCCACTGTCACTCCACCTCCACGCCCCAGTGCTCTTGCACCACGGCTTCTGCTTTGTCTCTGGCAGATTTTCAGTTAGGGGCCAGCACAGAGCCCTTTCAGGTATGAATCCATTTTCATTCAAGTTTGTTACGTTTAAAAGAAAGTGGAAGTGTATTGGAAACTATTCTCAAAAATTAATGTTCATGGTTCTGAGCAAAACAAACTGGCTTTCCAGAGAATATGAGAAATGTGTGAAAGAATCCCTGCCCATCTGCTAAGGGTTAAAATGGACTCTGCCGGCTGTGTCCAGAAAACAAACAATGCCAGGCAGTTTTCGCTAGGAAACATATGAAAAATATAAATTGATTAGACTTACTTTAATGGGTATTTACCTTCAGTTTGTCTCTAATCTATGTATAATCTTCATTCATTGTCTTGGCCCTTCTGTCTGGGGACTATAGGTGCTCAGCCCAGGTCTGGCAGCCTGGGAGAAAAAGAATTAGGAAGGGAACCACCAAGCCAGGAAATCCTTCTCTGTGTGTCTATAGGATCAGATTGTTGCTGACCTAGAAGGGACAAATAGATAGGGGCCAAGCCCAGCAAAAAGTGAAGCAGACTTCAGTTCCTATCCTTAGAAAGCCCTGGATCCACAGAGCAGTCACATATGCTGCTTAGTGCTAGCCTGGGCTTCCTGTGGAATGCAGATGCCTTTGGCAGACGCTTCCGAACCTGACAGGGTGTTTCAGCATGCTGTTTCCTTCCCTACAGTAGTGACAAAAAGGAGTGCGTTGATCTCATCAGATCCTTGCAAGTTCCTCAGTCTCCTGTGGAAATCATGGAAGTTCTTACTGTCCCCACGCCTACTTATATATAGACGTGGTACTAAAAGAAAAACTAGGCTTCCAGCCAGCCAGATAGCTCACCTTCCTCGTCTGCACAGCCTTTCCTTCTCAGGATCTGAGGAACCAAAATCAGATCGAAGAAATAGCTTAGGATGAAAGAGCCAATTTTGCTTTGAGTTTTGATTGGATTTATAATATTGAGAATCATTTCATGCATTCATCCTATTCATTTTTATTTGAGTCTGGCTTTTATTTAAACTGTTATTCAGTGAAATCTCAACAATATCTAGAAGTTTACCCTCCCTACAGCCTGCAGTTTATCGTAAAGAAGGTCACCATGCAGTGCGTTCTCACAAGACAGATCTGGGATGCTGTGGCACCTGGGCATTTACATGTCAAGTGTGTGCAGGCTGTGGAAGCCTCAGAGGAGAGCTCCCTGACACACCTGGCAAGGCTGGAGCCTCAGCTCCTTCCTTTCCTGCTTCATGTCACACTGATGTGGCACACACACCGGGGAGGCTTGTTTAAAAAAAAACAAAAAAACAAAAAAAACATTCTGCTCAAGAATCTATATCTCATGGTGACCACATTCAAGAAGTCAGTGAAAACAAGCAAGACCACCCAAGGCACAGATTGCTGAGCCTGCTTTGCGCTTTTTCAGAGGACAAGAATATATAACCAGGTTTACATGAATGTGTTTGGCTACAAATGACTATTCATATCATACACACACACACACACACACACACACACACACACACACACACACACACACAGCCCAAGGTTTTCTGATCAGAAGTAGCACATGAATAATATGTGACTTTTCTTCAAAGCCATTCAACCCAAAAGATTTCCAAGCATGTCACATGTCTCTTCCCCCGCCCCCATTGATGGGCATTCAGCCAATTGGCTCACAGTCATTGCCTAGATAAGGAGAGAGGAAAAAGAGGGAAAGTTGGGAGAGGAGGGGGAAGGGAGAGTGAGAGTGAGAGTGGGGAGATAAAAAGGAGTGCTTAGACAGTCACTAAGCAAATAGTTGAGCTCCTAAATTTTATTTTGCTGGTCCTGAATGAACTATACTTGCTTTCCTGCTTAGATTATCCATAAGGCTGAGCCTTCAAACACACTGTCTGTATTCTACTGCTCCTGCTACTTCCCATTTTCCTTGTCAGAACTGAGGGCAACACTTAGGTCCCTACTCAGGTCCCCATCTCTGTAAAGGTTTCTCCCTCTGCCCCTGCCTGTCTCATATCCATAGCCTGGAGAGTTTACTAGGGGGTGATTTTTACACTTGTCTTATTCCTGTAAGTGGAGTAGGAAGAAACCAGGTGTGTGGAAGGTGCTATGCTGGCTTCAGAATTCCTCATAGGATCTATTTGCTGAGTTGATTCTGTAAGGAGCTCGTACCATTTGGTAGGTTCCAGCATTGGAAACACACACTATAACTTTCTCCAAGTTTTCTATAACTCAAACTATGCATGTATGCTGCTCATTTTCCTCTGTGCTCATCAGCAATAACTATGAGCTCTTAAAGTGAAACATAGGTGTAATTAAAGCTCTCTTTCCTTCCTGCTTCTTCTGTGGGCTGTGACTGTATTAACACTGCAGAGACGTGTGTAGCCTCAAACCCAGGAGCCATGCTTCCCTTTAGGCCACTGAGCCTACTCTGCTTTCATTTCTGCTTAAAATATATGGAGCATAGATTACAAAGAACAGAGTCATTTGGAAACAAAGAGATCGCATCTGAGATTCAAGAAACAAGCAATTACTTAATAACCAACAGGCTGGGTGCTGTGGATGAAACGAACAGTTCACTATGAGCACCCCAGGTTTTCTAGGCCCCTTCACCTCCCTGACGTCTTTGTTGACCATTCATCTGTACACCAGTGATTTTTCATCTGAAACACATTTGTATTTGAGGCAAACAAATCAAGAAAGAACCTTTCATAAGTTATCTTAAATGTCTTGAAATATTTTGATTATTTACACACAGCTTGTGTTTACATGACAAGCATCTAGCAGGAACATATGCTTGTGAGCAAACATTTTGACAAAAGCAGTCCTAGCCTTCCCCCCCCCCCCATAGAAGAGGGTTTTCCAAATGAAGGTCTCAGCTAGGTTGCCTATGAGAGAACCCTATCCTGTCTTGCCTGTGTTGTTGCCCTACTGTTTTATGCCTCAAACAACAGGGAGAGTAATCCTTTGTCACCATGGAGCAGTGGTTCTAGAACCCCTGCAGATTCCAAAATCTATGAATCCCAAAGCCCCTCCTATATGGCATAGTGGTTTTTTGCAATTACATATATCCTCCTGTAGACATTAAATCATCTGTGGATTATGATAATACCTAATACAATGGAAATGCCATGTGAATGGGTGTTTTGCTATATTGAATAGAAAGTTATAAACAATTTCAAAAAGTCTCTGTGCATGAGTATTTTCCAGCCATGGCTTGTTGATGTAGAAAGTAAACTTCTTCTTCCTTAAATTTGGAGTGGAGGTAGGGTGGGGACACAAGGACAGGGTCTTACTTTGTAGATCAAGCTGACTTCAAACTCACAACAAAGATTTGCCTACTTCTACCTTCCAGCTAAATTTGTGTGAGAGAGAGAGAGAGAGAGAGAGAGAGAGAGAGAGAGAGAGAGAGAGAGAGAGAGAGAGAGAGAGAGAGAGAGAGAGAGAGAGAGAGACTGATAATGAAAATAATTTTATATTCCTTTTTCTCTTTTGTTAGAAGGGGAGGGGTGTCAGGTGAGAGAGGGTTTCTCTGTGTAGCCCTGGCTGCTCTGGACCTAGCTTTGCAGACCAAGCTGGTATGGAACTCAGAGATCAACCTATCTCTGCCTCCCAAGAGCTGGGATCAAAGGTATACACCCCCACTGTCTGGCTTATATTCCTTTCAAAACCGAAACAGTCTTTAAAATGTCAGTATCTCCTCCTAATCAGAGTAACGCCTGCAGTTCAGCTCTGGGGATGGGTCTACTTTTAAGTCAGCTTGGATCTGGGGGAGGAAAAACCAGGAGAGGGGGGATATTCAAAGCCAAACTACACTTCTGAAAGTCTACTCCAATGGTAAGGGTTGAGGCAAACCTGCAGTAGATGCTGTGCCTAGCTCATCTGTGCATGTGAAAAGCACTGTCGGGCAGTAGCATTGTTCTCCCTACCCAGTACTTCTTTGAAAAATATAAGTTCCTAGAAAAGTATGGCCGTGAATTAGAACCAGCAGATCAACTTACACACAGGGAAGCAAGCATCTGTGAGAATCCACCATTCCCGAAAAGCTATAGTTGATTAAAATGCATTTTGGGACCCTAGCAAAAACAGAACCAGAAAGAAAGAAAAAAAAACTGCTCTAATTTAATTTTCTTTAATTTGTGCATTTGCATGTTTTCATTCCTATCTAAGAAAGAAAAATCTTAACAGATTTCATTTTGGATTCTGAATACATTCCACCTAGAATCTTGGTCCAGTTTCTAACAGTAGCTGTAATTTGTAAAAATCTAGTAAGAATGGAATGTGATGATAGTGGCTCCGTCTGAGGGATTGTTTTAGCAGAGATTTCATATGCAAGACTAAATGCTGATCAACAGAGCATAATATTGTATTCTGAAGTGTGCAGGGAAAGCAAAATTAATTTTTTTTTTCTTCTTTTCCTTCTCTTGCAATGTGCCACAGCGACTGCATTTGCCTCCAGACTTGTCAGACACAGTGGGCCGTTCAAGCAAACAGGATCTGGCAGAATCTGCTCCACTGCTGGGCGCAGGCTGTGGCATGATGGCCGCAGGCAAGAAGCACCTGGACTTCTAGGGTTCCTCCTTAGTCACTGCATGTGGAATTATCTGACACTCTAATTATGATTGCTAATAGCTTATGTAAATATTTTTCTTAATGATTTGACCCTCCAATCTTTGAAAAACACGGGATTACAAAATGGAGCCACCATTCTTCAGTTTTGATTGTTTCGTGTTTTGTTTTTTCCACTAACTTTCGTACAGAAATAATACAGCAGAAATAACATCATTTGACGTTTAGCTGCTGTTGTATCTTTTAAAATACTAGTTAATTTTTAAATAAACACACACACAAAAAAAAAAAACCAAAACACAGTGTGCCTTCGAGTGGTCATTAGTGTAAGTGGACTGTAGCAATGGGGTGACGTGACGTGTGTCTGATGGTGACATGCCTGTTACGACAGAGTATGAAACATGGAATTCAAATTGTGTGTGAAGACATTTCAGAATACTTTGCTTCTGAAAAGGTTACCAAAAACTGCTAAGGCTTTTTTAAAAGAATGTGAAAAAAAAATATGAAACAACTTGCATTTGTGCACCCTGTTATTTAAAGTGGTGAAGACAAAGATCACATTTTGGGGATTTAGTCTTGCTTACCCACCACAATAGCTAGCACATATAGACCTTGATGGGGTGCACAGAAGAAAGTGGGTGAGCTGCTGTTCCGAAGCTCTAAATAATTGACATCAGCACTATGAAATTATGTCAACAGACAAACTCAAGATTGAAATTCAAGCTGACGGCCACGCTGACGCTGCTGTGGTCCTGGCGATGTCTATTAAAGCCCAGTGAGCAGCTTATGTGCTGTGGGTCTCAGACAAGGTGAAAAACAGAAAGGAACTCAGATGCCCATTGTGCCACCTAAACCCTTCGTTACCCATGAGCACTGGCTGAGCGTGGAAATGGACCTCTAATGTGAACAAGTTTTCGTGTAAAACACTAGGGTTTGGTGTCATGGCTCCATATTCTTGAAGGATGTGACAAACCATAGGTAAAAAGTGAAATCAGAAAGCAACTTGCATGTATTGAAAAACTCAAGGCTTTTAAAAAGATCTTTAACATCTGTTGGCAGAAATTTAATTTCCAAATACATTTTCAAATAAATTCGAATATTCTGAAGCACCTTTAACTAGCATTTTAAGAAGTTTCTTTTTAATATACCACAAATTATACTCTATTTGCTCCTGACAACATTGTAGAAAACAAAGACTAGGGTTTTTAAACTGTCTAACCAATATGATGAATGTCAGTCACTTTTTAAAAAAAAGCCCACTGTAGCATAAACACACACTGTATACAGCTCTTATTCAGAATTAGAATAATTGAATCAATGACAGTGATTTGCCAGGATGTCAAATCTCTCCATCATATCCTGTCACTACCAGTTTGTTTTTTGTGATAAAATAAAAAAGACAACTATTTTGTCACCAAGACTTCATTAGCACTAAAAAAATCAAGTTGGTTTTTTTTTTTTTTTTTTTAATGTCTGGTTTATTTTTTTTTAATCCCTTTTAATTCTAAAGACACAACTTCTTCCCCATTTTCTTTTCAAAATAAAGTTTCAGAATTGATCTGTCAGTTAAAATTAAAGGGCTTTTATATTAAAGAAAAGTACTTTTAAGATTTAAAACAACTTCAAAAAATTGGTTTCCTCCATAGATAATAAATCCTGTTGTACAAGTATACCATGGAAGCCCTGCTGTCCTTTTATGGATTATGAATAAACTGAAGTGAATATTTGATTGTTTTAATAAGTAACCTTTGCTTTTACATAAACACACAACACCACAGTTATATGACATTTCACTCTGAAAAGGAAGTGTGAGGCCATCATATATATAAATTGATTATAATTTAATAAGCCCCATTGGCTTGTTTCTTGGCTCCTGCATTTATAGAATTAACAGTTGGCTACTCATAGATGCATGCTTTACAAATAGATAAATCCCCTAGAAATTCAGTGAGCATATTTGAACCCTGAGTCTAAATACAAATTAAACTTTTCAAACTTAAAGACAGATTTTTAAACAAATAGAGTGCCTGGGCTTTCCAAAAAGACTGCATCCACCACTTTGTGTTTTTCAGACTCAGCGTATTTTTAGAAGAAGAAGCTATTGGAAACAGATAGGTGGTGTATTTTGTTTAGTTTTGTTCTATTTTCTTTTTCTCTGATAAAAACCCAGTCTTAAAAATATGTTTTCCTTACTCTGGAAACTACTTCTTCTCTATTCACCCAACAACGTCCTACATGGAGAGATGGCTCAGCAGTTAAGAGCACTGACTGCTCTTACAGAGGACCTAGGTTCAGTTCCCAGCACCCACATGGCAGCTCACAACTGTCTGTAACTCCAAAATCTGACATCCTTATACAGGCATACATGCAGGCAAAACACCAATGCACATAAAATAAAAATATTCTTTAATTTTTCTTTTTAAAAAAGGAAATATTAAATATCAAAGAAAATATCAAAATGCTAACATATATTATATGGCACTATATATATATATGTACATCTTTCTGAAATAGAATATACACTCTATTCATAACTTGTCTGGAATATAAATACTTAAGAACACTGTCAAGTAGAGTATCTAAAATGTCTCTATTTCGGTGTTCCAGTGCATGAACCTTGAAGCCCTGTACAGCATTCACGCCTTGTGCTAAATCTGCCTTTCCTTAACATGAGGTAAATATTTTGACTAGTGTATGTTAGTCAGATATATAGCTCTGAGACCATCTGAAATTTTTGTTAATAGCTGCTGGACAAGACCACTTTTCTCATCTTTTTTACTTATTCTTTAGCACTACCCCCAGAATCTTCTAGTACTATCACCAGAACAAATAAAAATGCTTCAAAAGTAAAGGCTGTTCTACTATTGATGCCCTGCTTCTTAATTTTAATGACTGGGACATACATGCACGCCTACAGCAAGGGTGCGTGGGGAAACCCGTATTGCCTAGGCCCATCATTAATGCTATCTCTAAGATACCATGTTATTGTGCTCCAAAGATAGTCACCATTAACAGTGTCAGAAGTAAGCAATATAAACCCTAAGGATTTATACTTTGATCTTAAAAAAAAAATGAGCAAATTAGTCATCTGTGACCAAGGCACAAAAAGTTAGTGAAAAGCAGAGGAATACATTTTTGGTATCAATCAACCAAGCAGACACACACACACACACACACACACACACACACACACAAAACCGACTTGATACCATTAAGGCCCAGAGCACAAAGCCAGTAAAAATGATTAGAGCCATCCTGTGATGGCAAACTGTCACACAACAAAGCTAAATGTTAACACTCTAGGAGTCATTTTTGGAAACCTATTTATGATGTTTTGTTTTAAGTAGAAAGAGGAGATGATGCAAGTGGTGTTGAGAAGCTCCCCAACTGGCTTTAGAGAAGGGGAACTCTTTAGAATTTCATCTCAGTTCTATGTAGTTAGTTTCAACTAGAGCGGCAGTTCTCAACCTGTGGGTCGTGACCCCTTTACGGTTGAACAGTGCTTTCACAGGGGCCATTCCTGCGTACCAGATATCTACACTATGATTCATAACAGTAGCAAAATTGCAGTTATGAAGTAGCAATGAGATAATTTATGAATGAGGGTCACCACAGCACAAGGAACTGTATTAAAGGGCCACAGCATTGGGAAGGTTGAGAACCACTGCCCTAGAGTGATCCAACTCTAACTCTATCTACCTGATGTCCTTAAGTCAGTCAAACCCTGAGATAAAATGCAAGCTGCTTGTACCTAGGGTGTTAGGAAACTTGGTCTTTGTCCTGGAAAATGGCACTAAAACATCCCTTCAGATTTCCCATTGACAAAATTTATAAATATATTTGTCAGTAAATCAACAGGTGAAAATGACCACTAGGAGTCAAAAGCCAACTCCTGGACCCTAGGACCATACAGCCTAGGATACAGATAGCTCATCTCTAGGGTGCATAAGGACAGAAGGCAAGGCTGCTTGTCCTCATCTTGCTGGACCAGAGGCTTCCACAGCATCCCTCCTTCAGGATATACCAAACTGTGCCACTGCGCCCTGGCAGTCTTGACCCTTTGAGGACTTGTATATGTGCCCAACTGCACACATCCAGACCCTCAGCTCTCACATCACTCCCAGAGAGTATACCCAGCATGCCTTGTGCCAGTCTCTGTAGTCTGTGTGCTCAACTTGACAGAGCCACGGCCAGCACTGGCTGCCTGACACAAGCTCAAATCACAGCCAGTTGGAAACTGCTCTTTTTTTTTTTTTTTTTTTTTTTTTTTTTTTTCCCAAGGAAGAAGTAATCCAGCCAGCAAAGGCTACAGCACAGCTCTTCTCTGACAGTCCGTTCAACACACATCCCTTAGGGAATGGAAGCTGCAAAATGTCAGGAGGTGGAAATTTCTGCAAGGACGATTGTACCAACAGAGTATACGCGCCGGCAGGCAGTGCAAGCTGACACGGACAGTGACTTGAAAAAATTGCAGTCCAGTTAAGATGGCATCTCTACATGTAGAACAACTCTGTTGGAATGAAGATGTCAGTGATCTGTTTAGAAGTACCAAGTGAGAGATGTAGAAGTGTAAGGTTATGTTGAAATCCTTCAATCATTTATTTCTGATCATTGGCCTTTGAGGATTTTAGAAAAAAAAAAAAAGAGTTCGAGTCAATGGAAGTGTCTCCCCCCCCCCCCCCCGCAGGATGTTTCTCTACGTATAAATATTTTTAATCCAGATAGCCAGGACCCCAAGATTTTTCACTTAAGTTCACTGAAGAAAATGTGTCTATGTTGACTTAAGTGTTGCACAGAATAGACAGAAAATAACACTCAGGCAGGCCTTTTTCTAACCAACAAAGGCTTTTTTTTTCCATCCACTGCTTGGGCTCAGGCACTCCTGCCCTGCGTGCCGCCACTTTAAACATGATCAGATCTGTGCTTCTTTACGAATAACAACTGACCGACAATGGGCCCTGCTTCATAGATTTGGGGATGTTTGGCTTAAGCTGCCAATGACTGAAGGCCTTTAACTCCCACTGGCCAGTCACAGTCTGCTTTATTGTTGTCTGTTGATGTGTCTGCGCTCATTATTCTTTGACATGCAACATTCCCCCTCCACCCCCCCCCCCACCATCCACAGCAGCACAGAAAGCAAAACTCAGATGAGAACAGCTGTAGGGCTTCAGTGGGAAATGATGCCGATGCCTTGTGTGCACAGGGGACGAAGACAGAACAGGGAGCAGGGCAACAGCTTTCAGAACTCAACCTTGGGGTATTGCTTTAGTGGAATTATTGTGGAGATTGGCTGCTCAGGTTGAAAATGCCAGCTCTAATTCAAAACATGATTGCTGGTGAATCCTTTGTTGCATTTTCTTAAATCATTTCTACACTTTGAGCTTTTAAGTTAAATAATGGATAAATTGGGAGTATTACCATTTTCTATATATCTTATAGGATGCAGATCTACACACAGCTGTAAATGTTTTGTTTGGATTTTTCTGATACATTGCCAACTTCTGATGCCTAAAAATTATTTCCTTGAGGACCATCAGGTTGTAAAATGGAATGTGTATGAAAGTAACCATTGACTTAGAATGTCAACCTAATGTGGAAACAAAATTTGTAACACCACACTATCAGGTTAAAAAGAAAATAGTGTAATAAAGAAAATACAAAGGCTTTGGCATGGCTTTTACAATCAACAATGGTGAATTTTGCTATGTATTTGTGAACAACTGCAAAACACTTAGGTTGAAAACTCTTGCAAGCACTTTTAATTGATTAGGAATGAATTCTAGATGCACAAAATGATTGGACTGTGAACAGTAATACAGCTATATCTAAGAACAATTAACTTTTGCTGGCCAAGAAAGAAACAAATGATTGCATGAAAATGTGTATAAAACATCTATAGAGTATTCTTGTCAAATATAAATGAAATTAACTTTATTATAGAAATCATTCTGAGGATTTCTAGGGAAGACAAATACTTACATTTTGACATAAAACAAATTGGATTATATCGAAGACACACTCTACCTTTTAGCTATCAACTTCTTGAATTTATATCTTACCCTTTTTTGCACATAAACTTCATCTGTTAACAACCTTTGGAAAACCAACAGATATTTCTTACATATATCTAGTGTGTGTTGTTCCATGTTTAATTATATGCAAAGGAATGATACAAACTTGGAACATCGGTCCATAAACTATGAACAGATGGGTAGAAGTATTCGATATATCTTGATAAAACTCTTAGATCCATGGCAAATCTTGTCCATCATGGTTTCTGTTAAACAACCACATAAGCCAACACAGATCCAAGATCCACCAGCCTGTGTTGTTTTCTTCATTATAACATACAAATGCCCATTTACAAATAATACAGCAAAATGAATAAAAGTTTGGATACCAAAATGAAGATTTGTTCCAACTGATACCGTGCCTTCTGTATGCAAAGTTCTTGTTTCTAGTCCATTCCTGGGCTCCAATACAGGACACGGTTGCAAAGTGAAGTGCTTCTAACAGCCATTTCTCTTTCATGAACACGCAGCTGTTGTGTCCACTTAATCACTGACTGAGTGAACACAATTTCCTCTCTCGATCACTCTCTCTCTTTACTGTAATCGGGGCCAGTACTGAGACATGTCGGGTTCACTTCCAGGAACTTGGACGGGAACTGACACTCCAGGGGAAATGAGTCCTATAAATGAATATAAAAACAGCCACATAGGTAGATCTAAAGATGGAACACAGCTTGAACACACAGACTTTCGAAAGTTCCTAACACTTCATAGTACAACCATTAGAAAGAAAAGCAGACCTTTTGAAACTAGAGGCTGTGTTTACACATACCTCATGAGACCCAAGTCTCCCTCCCCGACATTTAGAAGTTTATCAGTGCAGCCATCCCTGGAAGACTTATGTGCTACCTCCTCAGCTGGCATCGAGAAGCTACAAGATGTAAAAGTCTTCCCAAAAGTGCCTACATCAAGCTCAGTGGACCCGCACTGTCCAGCTCTGGCATTATCTTCATATTCAACACTGCAAATGATGACTTTCCTCTACATGGTGTCAACTCACTAACTAACATAACTGAATGTCCCTTTTCCATCATTTTTCTCTCAAGACAAGTGTAGTAAGAGAGAGGTTCAACACGCCCCTTGATGCAAGGCAAGAAGTTTCTTTTCAAGTCAATGGTAAGCACATTGTGGGAGATCAGCTGGCCAAAGAGGCGCAGCTGCAGAGAGCTCACCTGTTGAAGTGGTCCCCGAGGTTCCCATGGGCTGACTATTCATGTGTGTTTGCATGTGTGGAGGGGTGTAGGTATCATAGCTCCGCCCATTCACCGAAGGGCTGGTGGGCAGCATGCAGGAGTACGAGGAGGTCTGGCTGGGGACTGGGGGCTGCCAGGAGAAAGAAAAACCTGTGATTACTGGAACCACCTCCCACAACCACATCCCAGCTTACTTCCTCCCCAAGGCCTGCCAGCAAGCCTGGTCATTACTTATGTCTCTTTGGAATGTACTAGAATTCCATATAATGAGTCTAAGCTTGGCTCTTCAATGGCTGCCACCAGAGCAAAGCTAGCTACCCGTGTGCCAAAATCTAAGACACAGCAAATTCAAACAAACGTCCAGTTTTGGCAGTCTGCACTATCTTTTCCCTCTGCTAAAGTTACTAGCCTGAGAGATTCCCTCACTCCCCAAACCTGGATCTATATGAGGATGCTAGAATCCCCAAACTCAGGAGCAGAAAGCAATAAGACTCTCTGGATAGTTTGATATAGGGAGCTTGGGAGTCTTCTAATGCTGGACTTGGAGGATTAGAGGTTTGTTTTGCTTGTTTGTTTGTTTGATTGTTGTTTTAAGATACAACCATAATGAAGTCAGGCTAAAGAGGTCAGAAATGTCAGTGAATATAACGTAAACACAACCTGAGAATTAACTGTCTCAAATGACCCAAAAGCCCTGATTGAGTCTCATCCATAAATTTGGGTTGCTATCTTTGAAGCATTCAAAAATGAAATGTTGATGAGATAAGCTTCTCTTAAACTAAACAAGAAATATGGAAAACCAATATAAAGCCCCTTCAAGAGGGCTGTCATGGTTATTTGCAGTCAAAAACTTCATGAGGTTAATCAGCAGCAGTGTAGAGTCAGCAACAACTGCCCTGCTCAGCAAATGCATGACATCCTCAGATCCTCTGTTACAAAGACTGATCTCTGCCAGAGAAGGCCCAGGGGAGCATGTCCACTCTTCACAAGACACAGAGGATTCTGCTCAATAGGATGAAGCCATTGATAGAGAGACTACCCCTCCCCAGTTCAAAACTTAAAGAGGGATTTTCTCTGAACAGTAAAATCGCAGATTGTTTTTATTTCCTTTGTTTAATGAAGCCGTTTACTTTTATAACTGTATGATCTCTGTAACTTTTAAAAGGCAAAGCTCAAAATAAATCAACCCAACATATTTCTTTGGAAGTGGAAGCAAGCTTAATATAATCCATCATCAATTTAATCATCTCATTTTGTTTTTCCATGTACAATTATGTCACCCTCACAGAAACCTAGATGTTGGTATATCATGTAAAACTGCACAAGATGCTCTGTGGCCTCATGAAAGGCCGATTATGACTGTTCATGTCAAGTTCAAGACGGCAAACAGGCCTAAAGGGCCCTGCCAGAATTTCATCTTGCATTTGTTTCTAATTCCTACAATCACTTCCTCTAGGCAACCTGACTTCTGGAAAATCCCAAGATAGTTATAGCAATACCAACTAATGGGCTGTTGGTCCCCTCACTTACATCACTTGCACCATGGCCAATAGAAACCAGGTGCAATAGAAAAGAAGCACATGACGAAGTGCTCTGAAGTTGCCTATCCAGTTCCAATATTGGTCTGAAGATTGGGAGATCTTGGTTTTGGCATTATTTAAATTCCAAAATGTTCAGGAAAAACTGTTCAATTGTGAATAAATAATCGGTGTAACCCCAGAACTGATCCCATCAGAGGCTCATGCTGCCAGCCTCACACCATCAGGCATATCTAATGGTTGTCCACACAGGAAACTTAGGAATGCTGATGTAGAAGACCCACCAGAATCCCCCCCATCTAGAATCCCCCCAGCAACAAAGGTGTAGTCCATACCAAGAGCCCTGTACAGCTTACATTAGAAAACGGCAGCTTAATCTAGGACCTACCCCTAAAAGCACATGCAAGAGCTTGTAACCCCAGCACTCAGGGAGGCAGAGGCAAGCAGACCTCTGTGAGTTCAAAGCCAGCCTGGTCTACAAAGTGAGTCCAGGGCAGCCAAGACTACACAGAGGAACCTTGTCTTGAGAAAAGAAAAGAAAAAAAAAAAAAAAAACCCACAGGCCAGGGTGTGAAGAAATGAGGAATAATGTCCAGCTTCCTAGGCAGCAAGGATTACTGCCAACCTGTCACCTCATCTTCAGTTGATGCACACTAAGTTCCTAGCAAATAATTTCTATTACATTTTTACTTTTAAATATAGAAAGAACTGATTCCCCTGTTTTATTAAATGTATTTCACTGTGTGAAGAGGAATCTTACTTCTCAGCCTCTTTTTTTTTTTTTTTCTTCCTCACTAGTTTCTCACACAGACCAAAAATAAGCTTCAAATTGCTTATGCTGGTTCTGTACTTACTAATATAAACACACTAACATAAACACAAAGTTTTTAGATACTAACATCTCACTGCCTTATATTATGCTACCAGTATTTCTACTTGGTGGTACAAGCTTCATTGGTACCCAAAACAGACCTCACTACCACCCACATTATCCAGCTAACATGATGATAAAAGGCACATTAACTTGACTGAACAGATCGAATGTTTGTTTTTCAAGGGCATGAATCAATCAATCAGTCAACCAATCACCTAAAAGAGATTGGATTGATTTGTCTCAGAGCTGACTGGCCAAGCCAATCACTGTCACAACGAGGACTCTCAAGGAGCTAAATGCAACTGATGGGGTCTGCAAGCCCTAACCCATCCCCTGCCCTTTGCAGCAGGTGGCCAGCCTCTCTTACTTGCATAGGCAGGTTGTTTGCCATGGTGAAACTGGGCATAGGTGGCAGAGCACTGTACGTGTTGGTAAGAGCGGTGTCTGTCCGGCCCAACATGGAGCCTGATGTGAAGGAGGAAACTGCAGAGAAAGAGAAAAGAGAGAGGTGGAAGGTCATTATAGGACAAGGGAGAGCCCAGAGCAAACAGGTTGAAGAACCTTTCTTGGCAGTTGGCATTTCAAGTTACCAGGTGTGGTGGGCTGTGGAATTGGCTGGTAGACACTCGTACTGAAACTGCTGCTAATAGGAATGTGACTAGGGGTGTTGCTGGCCTGTCGTCTCTGGTTCCTCAGTTTTTCTTCTCTTCTCCATTTGGCCCTTCGATTAGAAAACCATACCTGGAAACGTGTGGAGCAGGTTAGCCATGAACAAAAGCCCCTCCATTTCCAACCTCTTTGACCCAGGACAAGAGAGTATTTGCAAACTGACTCTGTTGCTGGTTATACAAATGACTGGTACATGGACAAGGCAAAATATAAGAATCACAAGGCATAAAACCAACATGGTCCTTAGGTACCTGTATTCTTGCTTCAGGTAGATCTATTTTGGCTGCTAGTCTTTCCCGGGCAAACACATCTGGATAATGGGTCCTTTCAAACTCTGGAAAAGTAAGTTGGCTTTACAGGTTATGCCAGACCACAAAATATTTGAACACTGGATCAAGCTGGCTTTTGCCACCCCATTCCCATCTCCTCCGACCAGTTTCCTTTCAAACAACTTGACAGTGTGTTGACTGTACTTGCAAGGTCTTCCCCACCAGAACCAAGTTCAGTTTTCTTTGGAATGACATCCAACGACTGTCCCCATCGGTGGCCTGAGACAGCCAGATCATCATATGCTTTGTATGTCAGAGTTTTAATCCTTCAGTTTATTGGTATGTGAAAAGAAGAAAGACACACACACACACACACACACACACACACACACACACACACACACACACACCCTGAAAAGGTGTTGGGGCAGCAACAAGGGGAGAAAATCAGGGGCTTTTCAGTCCTCTATGCAAAGGGCCCTGACTAAATTTAGTCCTTGGTACTGTTGGTGTGGTGTTTACTTTGAGTTAAGACTTTTCTACTTTGAAATTTTCCCATCACCTTTCTCCAGAGCCTCAATCTGCTCTTGGGTAAAAGATGTTCTATTTCTTTGCAGCTTCCGCTTCAGCTGAAGTCGCATTTGAGCCTCATCAGAGTCTTCTCCGTTCGAACTGATGGAGTTAGTGTTCTCTCCCCCTCCTTCCTGTTGCTGGCAGCCATCTGCAACAAAAAGAACAGGACCACAAGAGAAGTTAGAATCGCAAGGGACTCGGTACAGTTATAAACTCCAAGCACCGGGTAGTCTAAATCTCCGCAAAGCCTTGCTGAGGTAATCAATCCAGTGCTAGCTTTCCTTTAGGACAGGGATTCCTTTAGGTTTCTATCTAGAGGAGACCTGACAACACTCTCACAAAGTAGCATTTCTTTGAATGACAAAGCAAGCCAAAAAGTTTCCAGGCAAAAAGGATCTTTCAGTGCTGACTGACTCGTCACACACCTCACCCAGTTTCCTTGCCCTACAGAAAGTATTTACCTATGGCTGTGTTGGGAAAACAGAGTGATGTGCAGGATTTCAGCTGATCCATAATCAGTAATTCCCATCTAATCAATTAGATGTTGATAGGTTTGTAGAAAATGCTATTAAGAAACCAAACCAAGCTTGTAATCTTTTTTAAAAAAATATTTATCTAGTTTTTATTTGAATTCTGCACAGTCAATTTCATTTTAAAGGTTGTGAATTTAGAAGTGCTTGCATTGTTCTGCAGTTTTATTCAACCATTGTGTGAGTGTGTTTCGCCTTGACACCTATTACGAGCACAGCTGTAATTATATCATCACCAAGAACAGGCTATAATTGCTGAAAATGGAATTTTATATTTAGATAAAAGGACTGTCCATTCTTTGTAATGTGTTGCACCAGAGAAAAGTAAGATTTCTTTTAAATTTTTAACGTGTAATTTTAAAAAAGAAATCGTGGCGAGTTCACTAACTAGCTAAATATGCTATGCTGCAGCTGAGTCCTTGGCATATCATTTAAGTGGTACATTTTTAATTAGGGCATTTCCACCACTTTTAATGTAATTTCTATCATTAAACAGGGAAAGTTTCATTGTTTTCCTTTGCGCTTGGTGAAGAGATGTGCACTAGGGCTAACTGGCTCTGTGGTGTACCTTGCGGGGCAGGCAAGGCCGCAGCTTGAGGTAAGGGAAGGACTCTGGCCTTGGCTGGGCTTCCCAGGGTACTGAAGAGTGAGTCTTGGGTCCTGAGGCCTGTGGCCCCCACGGGATACCAACAAGGACTGTCCCCTCCCAATCCTAGAAACTTGGCCAGTTTGGGGGGAGGGGCCGCCAGTCCTCTGTGGGAATCGACTTGGCCAGGAATATCATTTATAACCAGGAGACAATAGGCAGGGCCTTCAAAGCGGTCAGGGAATTGTGACAGGATCTAGTGGGATCTTTTCAGGAACTATGAAATGTTTTAAAACCCCAACTTTCTCCCCCATTTAAACAGGCGGATTCATCGGCACTGGCCACCATATGGGCCCTTGGAGATCTATTGAGATGACCACCAACACTTGAATAGCGAGGGGCTGCCTTTCAGCACCACACAATGCCCCGCGAGTAAGGGAAACTATTAAACTCCTGGGGCAGGAGCGTTGGCAAACTTTCGTGGGCAGAATTTTGAGGCCACAATGAGCACGGACAACAAAAGGATTCTCTTGAGGCGTGCAGCGGGCCACATTGTGTTACAAGAAGCCCAGTCAACAGACTTTTCAGCGAAGTGTGTTAACCCCTCTGCTCTGCTATCATTAATCACTGTCCGGAGAGCGGGCACCTCGGTGCTATTTAGGGCGCTTGGCTGGGGGTGGGGGGGGTGGGGGTGGAGGTGGATGGGGGTCCAGGGCAGGAGGTGGAGGGAGGTGGGGAGGGTGGATAGGGACTCGAGCTGCGGCTGAGGGGAGGCGGAAGGAGAGAGGCTAAAGAGAGAGTGCGGGAGGGAAGGAGAAGAATAGTGTGGGGGAGGGGCAGAGAGAGGTGGAGGGCTCCAAAAAGATGATGACCAACAAGATATAAGAAGGGACAGGACGGAGGGACAAATGTAGAGAGGAGAAAGAGACTGGAAGGCCGACTGAGATGGAAGAAAACGACGAAAAGGAAGAGGAGATGGGAGCGTGTATTGGTAAACAAGCCGCAGGCGTCCTGCCCTACATCTGATGAGTGGGGGAGGGGAGGGTCGCCTGCTGAAGGACTCGAGGAACTCACGTGTAGGGGCACAAGTGGCTGTACTAATTTGCTGCCCCAGGTCTCTTGAGGACTTTTCAAAGTGCCCCCCCAGGGGGGAAAATGAGGAGGGTCTGTCCCTTTTCCCTTTTATTGTTGCATTCGGTGAAAGAGAATGCTTTTTTGTTTGTTTGTTTGTTTGTTTTTTGGTAAGCCCTTTGGGTGTACTAGAAAATTCCCTCGGTTACTGCTTTTGGAAAACACGAACACAGTCCGATCTGGTCACTCACGACCCCACCCAAAAGAAAAGCCCTGGCTCCATCCCTGGTCCCTTTCTAGCACATTAGATCATGCCGGTTAAACAAAGCTGAGGGTTCCCCTCCGAAGATGCCTGCAGATAGCATTTTCCGTTCTCATCTGCTTCTTTGACATCCTCCTACTTTTAAAACGTAGGGATTACAGGTATAGGCCTCCAAGCTCAGACACTGCTCACACAGACGCTTGAGCAGGTGCTCTAAGCCTAGGACTTTCACTAGCTTGGGAAGTGGTGTTTAAGGAGAAAGTTAAGAGCGGAAGCAGGAAAACTGCATTTTAACTCTTTTTTTTTTTTTAAGTGGAGCCAGAGTCAAGACAGAGAAAAAATGCTGCAGGATTCACCACCACCACCACCACCACCACCAACACCTCTTAACCAAACCAGGGAGCAACACTGAAAATGTGTTCACTACTTTAAAAGTAGCAACTGTTTGCCCAGGTGACTGATGGTCATTTAGATAGAGCTGGGGGGGGGTATTTTTTAATTTTTCTTTAGTGACTTTACCTTCCACCCTTAAATCTTTTAAGAAACTAAAATTAGGAGTTAAAGCTCCCTAATTCCCCACACGATAAACTTAAGTGGCAGACAATTAAGATATCTCCTTTAAAAGGCGTCCCCCTCCTAGCGGTGCAAAGAAGGGCCCTTCAATGGGCGCCGTGCACCTCCCAGGCTAATCCTAGCGGAGAGTGAAAGCGCCTCCCATTATCCCAGCCCCAGGACCATCTGACACAAGGGGATAGGATTTGTTTCCTTGAAGAAGGAGAGAGAAGGGAGGGAGGGAGGGAGAGAGAGACAGAGACAGAGACAGAGAGACAGACAGAGAGACAGAGAGACAGAGAAAAGGGGAGAGGAGAGAGGAAAGAGGGAGAGGCGGGAAATCAGGAAGAAGAAAGAAGAAAAAAGACGCTGGGAAATAAAATCATTCCTTAGTTTCTTAGTGGCTTAATCAGTGAGGCGGAAAACAAGCAAGAAAAGATAGCAACGCGGTTGCGGAACCTTTTCAGCTCTGGAGCGCAGATCAAAACATCGAAGCATCTGTTGAAAGGAGGCTGACTAAATCCTATAGAGGCCCTGGGTATTATGGGGGTTGGGGCGAGGGGAGGAGATGAGAAAAAAGTGTCTTCGTGATCCCTAAAACCACCAAATCGCTGGAGAATTGGGACTGGATAGAGTCGTCTAGTTATTGTCAGCCCACGGGGTCGTCAGGATTTTATTCACTGCCGCATGGCATAGATCAGATGGAAACCATATTTGCCTCCCTCAGAGACCTAACCTCGCCTTATGCTTCTGGAAATGGACTCTTTAAAACCCAAGATCAGGGATGGGAAAGGGGGCCAAGGAAGGAGGGAGACCCTCTTAGCACTAAAAGACCAGAGGAATTCCTAGGAACTTAAGCTTGGAGAGATGACACCCACCAACAGAACCCGAAGTCCCAAGATTCTAAGCTCCTTTTGAGCCACGATTCCTCCCTACGTGTTAGGCGGGGCAGTGAGCCTGTTTGGGGTAAATGCACTTTGGTGGGGGTAAACACGGTGGATGGGTGGGACACTCAAGAAGTTTATGAACCAGCATCCTCTAGTAACTTAGCAGCTGCCTTAAGTTAAAAGTCCCTGAACTAGCGCCACCTCTCGCCCCCATTGTATCAACTCCAGGCCCTCATGTTTTGTCTCTGGCTCTCCTGCTCCCAGGATTGAAAACCTGCTCTAGGCAGGCAGAGCTAGTGGAAGCTACTGCCCGGGACTTTAAGTCAAGGAACCCAGCAACCGGAATGGGGTGTTCATTCCCTGGTCCTCTAGCAATTGTGAGCCCCAAACACTGGGGAGGCCCAGGGGTGGACTAGGTGTGAACTTCTGGGCCTATTGGCCACAATTGGGCAGGGAAGGGGATTGCGGGACTCCAGAGTGCTGGGGTGTAGAGTGGAAGGCCACCAGTTGGAGTTGCATGGGGAAAACCTACAGTTTCAAACTTCAAGCCACGCAGGTTGCCTATCTCTTTCCCTACCTGGTCCTTCTAAAGACCAGAGAGGCCTGGACCTGTGAACTCCAACTCTCAAGGCTGCAGGCTCCAGTCACGTGGGCGGGGGTCACCCAAGGGAGTCGGGGACTGCGCACCAAAGGCCCGCACTGGCCAAGAGCAGCGGAGCTGGGAAACCAGAAAGGAGCGCTTTTCTCCCTATCGTCCCAGTGTCCGTCCTATATTGTTTTCTGCTCTTAAAACTGACATGTCTAATTGGCAATTGGTGCCGAATCGTGTCCAGAGGTCTCTTGTGGAACATTTCTACAGCTGTCTCCTTCAACTAGACGCTTATTCATGTCGCCTTAATGAGAAACAAAACGTTCTCTAATGAGCAATTACAGAGCGACAGGATTGTTCCCATAACAAATTCTTGCGAGTGACAGAAGCATCCTTTGTACCAGATATTTCGCATACTGTTACCGATTTTCCCTTCTCTAACCCGGCTCTGTGGAGGCGCTCTGCACGCGGGGCCGGTCCGAGAGCTCACCGATGCACAGCAGCCCCTTCGCAGTCCCTGTGCCGCCCCCTGGCCCTAAGCCCCCAGGCTCTGTAGTGCTCCCGGGAGTGAGACGCCACGTCCCATTATCCCGCATATTATCTCCTTGTCACGAGGACAACAAATACCGATTAATCTTCGGAAAAAACTGTTTCCTATTCTTGACCAAGTTACCTCGGTGTGAGTGGGAAGGGGACAGAGCCAACCCACCCACTCTCTTTCCTGCTTTCTCACAGATCCTGGGACAGGAAGATGTAGTTCCCATCTGTGCCCCCAGGCCCAGAGCCTCTCCCCGCAGCCTCAGCCCAGTACTTCGTTCCCCCACCCCATTTCTAACCAGTTGCCACCCACAGAGGGTAAGTAGTAGAACCCAAAAGTGCGGATTCGGGGACCGGGTTGGTGGGTGCTGCGGGTTAAAATTTTGAAGTTCTTAAACTTGGGGGAGGGGACCGCTACTGGAAGGATTTAAATTGGCCATGCTTATAGGGGGTTCACCCTCTCCTACCACCTTACTCAAAGTCACATAATTTGTCAATTACTTCAAAAGCAAATGATACAATTATGTTTACCTCGCAGCCTGTCAGTGTGTTAACTTGTCATACTTGCAGTACAAATGGGCTCGGCTGCATTTTAACGTCAAATCTGAATAAGGCACCACAAGGCTCCACCTTACACGTGCACAACCTCCTAGCCACTTCATACAATTCTTGACATACATAACCCTTACAGTCCTGAGTCAACAAGATGCTGGACACACAAAGTGTGAGTTAGGGTACCCAAGCCTTCCAGGATAGAGCTCTCTTATATGTCTAGGGAGTTGGAGCCCAGAGGAAAACACATTTCAGAGAGATAGCTGCTTGAGTTTTTACCTTGCGTGGGTTGCCCTGGTACTGAAGTCCCAGGATACCAACCAGGGCGGGTGCCCCAGCTTCCGGTCTGCCCGTTCAACATCCTTAGTTTATCATACATGCCGTCTGCTCCCATCTGTTGCTTTTCGCTAGCCAGGTTGCGGAGAACTCTGTTTATTGATGACACCTGCAAATCAAACCAAATGGTAGAGTCTTCGAAAGGCACATCTTAGGTCCCCATTTCAGCTCCCCCAAGCTTTAAAGAATGACCACATGCCAAAGCTCCTAGCCATCCTGGGACAGACAGTGGATTTATAGCTGTGGAAAGAATGGCAGCTACCATTTCCTTCCTGGAAATGGAGTTGGGTAAAAGAGAGGGAGCAGTCTGTAGATACCAGTTCTCCTCTGTAGCTATCACTAATGTCTGCTTTCTTGGAAGACTCCCTGATAAAAGATTTCAACTTAACTTAGAGATTTCCTTTATTGTAGGGCAGAAATGAATGCGTGTTGCTTGAAGGACGCATGTTACCTGAAGGAAGCTTCAGGCAGGTGCTTCGGGGAGGATTTAGAATCTGGTTCAAGTTTTTTATTTTCCTCCCCTATTCAAGTATCTTCGCCCCCACCCCCACCCCAGTTCCTTTGACCCCTGGCCTGTGGTATACAAATGAAGTGAACAACTCCTCACACTTGACTCCCATTTTTTCCAGATGGTCAAAAAGTCAAAGCCTGCTTCTCAATATTCCCCAGGTACCACAGAGACCCATGCAAATTAGGGGAAAGAGGAGAGAGCAAGATATTGGGAGGGAGGGGAATGGGTGGGAGGAGGTAAGGAGGTGCCAAAGAGAGGGGGAGAGTGAGGAGCCTGGAGCAAGGGAAGCGACCGCTCATGATGAACTTACACTGGGTATGTTATCGTTGGTACAGACCCCCTCGGATAATAATCTGTCTCGGATTTCCCAAGCAAAGATGGACGGGCACTCCCGTTTATACTGGGCTATTTTGCTTACAACTTCTGGAGTCGCTACTCTTGGCTTACTACCTCCGATTGCCCTGGGCCTGATGGAGCCAGTCTCGTAATACCTGCCCAGAATTTTACTCACACATCCGTTGGACACCTGCATAGGGGAAGTGGACAGAAAACCACATTATTAATAATTTCAAGACAAAAATAAAATTGTTTAAGTATGCATTAAACAATGACAAGCTTACGTTTTCATTGCCCAGCACTTGGACTTTTGCATCTGCATGGGTCTATAACACAAAAATATACCTTCAATGGTACGAGAACTTACTGTAGAGAGCTTTTTTTTTTCTTAAAATTACATTTGTAGCCCTAAAACTACAAATATGATGATACTTTCAAACACTTCGAATTATTTTTTAAAAGCTTTTAAAACTATTTTCCTAAACACTATGCGAAGATGCATCAAAACGAAGTTAGGTTAATTTTGTGTGTGTGTGTGTGTGTGTGCTGACCTTGCTTAAAGTAGCATTATATTCTAAAGGACAAAGGGAAAAAATAATTGAATTTTAATGTTTTCCCTTAAAAGTTTGCCCAATTGAACAAATGTGAATTAGAGGAGTGAATGGCATTTGGCTTCTAAAATCCATATACATTCTTCATAAGCATGAAGAATGCAAACAAATCTCTAAAATCTGAGGTTAGCATGGGATGGGGAGAGGGGAATGAGATTATCCCAATTTATAACTCAGCTCATTAAAGTTTATACACTATTTGCCATAATGAATGTCTTTACCAAATGAAAAGATATTTTTAATTCACACACATTCTTTTTCTTATGCAGATGAATTATCTTACGTAACTGGCTGAGGTTGAAAGAGACAGGGACCATGGTGGAAGGAAAGGGGAAATCTGGAAGGTAGGGAAGTTGGTGGGGTATGGACTGGGTGAGGGTAGGGGGGGTCCATAATTAGTAGCCTTTGCAATAAGAAATGAAGAGAGGTTGCTTAGAGTAGAGGACCGCGGGGTGGGGGAGGGGGTTAGGGGGCGGCGAGTAGGGCAGCCATGGGAAGATCACCTGCAGAATTCGGGAAATGTCGCAAGGCCGGGCTCCGCTGTGAGCTAGCTCTACGATCTTCTGCCGGGTGGAGTCCGGCAGTGGCCGCCCGTTGACAAATACACCACCGAGCTGATTCACTCCGCTGTGACCTAAAGAAAGGGAGGAAAGGAGAGCCAAAGAAGGAAGAGAGGAGGAGGAGAAGGAGGAGGAGGAGGAGGAGGAGGAGGAGGAAGAAGAAGAAGAAGAAGAAGAAGAAGAAGAAGAAGAAGAAGAAGAAGGAGAAGAGGAAGGAAGGAAGGAAGGAAGGACCACAATGCAACCTCAGCTTCCTGCCAACCCGTGAGAACCTCAGCAATCAGGTCCTGATTTAAAAAACAAAAAACAAACTAACAAAGCCAACAACAGAACGACCAGCTATGCAGGGCATTGAGCAGACCAGCCTCAAATACAGACCAGCCCTGTCCATTGAAGTGCTGTTAGACAGGAACATACCCGGGACTATATCCACCCACTCCTACCATCACCGCAGCAGTTCCCTGAGCCCATTTGTCCCCTTCATAACCACTCCAGGCTCTTAAAACCTCCTCTCTGCATCACCTCTGAGTGTCACCACAGAGTCCACACAGAAGTCTCTGCAGTGTTGGAACAGCACTGCAAATCCAAAGCCCTGCACAGCTCCACAGAACGTTATAAAACCTTAGCATCTCACAATTTAACTCTGGCAGAGGCGACCAACACATTGCACTCTGTGTGTGTGTGTGTGTGTGTGTGTGTGTGTGTGTGTAGAATAAAAAAAGAACCAGAAAGACAAATTTGTAGCTAGTGAACCCCAATCCGTGCCTCCACAGCAGGCATAGGGTTGGAATCCCCTCATCACATTGAGGTCTGCTTGCCCCAAGTGGTGTGCAGAGCCTGGAATCTTCCCACTCGCCACTACCCTCTTTACTTCCACTGCCGAACTTCGCCCTCCCTCCTCAGCCTAGGACACAAATATTAATAGAAACCCAAACCAGAAAAAGAAAAAGACCACATCACAGTGTCACCTGTCCTTCCTCCAACTCTTGTCTCTCCCAGCCTCACCCCCATTGTCTAAGAGACTAGAGCTGGGAAAGGAGCGCCTCCCTGAATTACCCTCCTAGGAAACCACAGGAATACAAATAAAGCCAATCCCCCCTTTCCACTTCCTCAGACATCTCCAACCTGCAGCCCAGTGTCTAGACAGAAGCCCTCTCAGGAGATGTGGTTCTCAGCGCTTCTCTTCTCTCCTCTCTTCTCCTCTCTCTTCTCCTTGGAGCCTCCTGATAAATTGACTCCAGGAGCCTGTGCTTCTTAGCAATAAATAAGCTCCAAATATAGAAGAGGGGGGAAATATGATGAGCCTCTCTGACATTTGTCTTTAAAATAAAACTAGCTGCACGTCAAGTTTGAGCTTAATTTCTGGAAATAGGCGGAAGTCGCTCCGGATCATGCATGGAAGGCTAATTGAAAAGATCAGTCGGGGCGCTTGTGGCAGCCTTGTCACTTTGTGACAGTGCTCCGCTCCGGGAAATTGCATCGTCACGACAAACGGGACCGTGATAAAACGACCCTTTCCGTCCCTATTTGTAGATCACGCAGACGAGAATGAACTGCACTCACATCCCCTTCGAGGGGAGCTGCGTTTTCAGGGTAGCCTGAGGCTTGAGGTTGGAGGGGGGCTATAGCTCACCGAGGGAGGGCGGGGCCTCAATTCGATGAGAAGTGACAGGCGTTTAGGGATCTCGGCTCCGGCCGTCCTGGCCAAGTGCAAGAGGGCACATTGCACATTGCAGGAGACAGTTGCTTCTCCAAGAGGACAAGGCCTACCCTGCGCTTCCGGTTTCTCTCCTAAATTTTCTTTACCGTCTACCCTGGCTTTCTAAATCTCATTTACCATGCAAGTATGGAGGCGCTTCTCTGGGCAAAAGAAACCTTCCCAGAAAAGGCAAGGCCGTCCCAGAGAAATCAAGAGAAACTCGCCAAGCAAAGCCAGGATAATTCCCAGTCTACAGATGCCCTAGCGACCATAGACCTTCCTCGTCCTCTCTTACACAAATAGCGTGTCCAGCACCTCCACAGCCGCAGCCCGCATGTGCTGGTCTGAGAGACATAGGGCCAGAGCGCCTCTGCCAGCATCGAAATGGCAGCGAGGAAACATAGCTCTAAATTCCCCTTTAGAGGTTAAGCCTCAATCATTGTGTCCCTTCCCTAGGGACTGCTGGCGTTCTCGCCCAGTGGCGATGATTATGCGCCTAGAATTCGACCGCAAAGCTTCTAATACGAAAACATATGGTGTCAATTTGGATGCTCCGCGCCTCGCGCACACCCGGGAACCAGCGGCACAAAGCCTACAGGCCAACCCGCGACCTGTGCGCGCCCCTATGGGCCTGCCAGCCAGGCCATAGCAGAGCGGCAAGCACTCGTGGCTGAGCGCCTCGGCCCACCTGAAAACCTAAGGCTAGTGAGTCTGAGCTCCAGGGTTCAGGTCTAAATGGGTTCTGCACAAATGCGGCTGCAAAGCTCACACCTTGGCTCCCTTTTCTGAGCTTAGCGCAATCCTGTGGCATCAGTGGGGGTGGGGTGGGAGCGTGGGGGGCTACCAGCTGCTCCAGAACACGGATCCCAGCTGCTTGGGAGTCCTAAGTCTGTGCAGTTCCACAACCTCAGGTTTCTAGAAGACTTAGGCCTCTCCACACTCCCAAGCATAGCTGTAGCCTTAATTAAGCCTGTGTAGATTCCCCATCCTTAACCCGGCCTAGTTTCCCAGGCTACCAGGACTGTCTTTTAGGCTTAACTCTACTATTACATACCAGCAGCCACTGGCTGAGCAGAACGCTTGAGGCCCGATGGGCCTGTGCAAAGGTAAGAAGAGAGGCACAAAGGCTTTCAAACCAAAGGCACCACGAGCCTGAATTAACCTGGACGCAGGCAGTTGTACTTGCTCGTATAAGGTTTTTCCAATTCCCTACCCGCACAGAGTCCACTCTCTTCCCAGACCCAGTAATCCCTGCTTTCTAAACGGTGTGTTCTTCGCTTTCTATCAGGGTACAGGCCCTGGGTGTTCTATTCTCCTTCCCTACTAGGCCTGTAGCTAGGATAAGGAGGGGAGGAGCTGGCCTGCGATTGACTAGGGGAGGGGAACCCCCCCACCCCCCACCCCTCACCCCTCTGGGTCGAGGAAGACGTTCAGCCTTGGCCAAACCCGAAGGGGCCTCCTTCTCTTCTCAGGAGAAGCCTTTGCCCCGCCCTGCTCGGCCCAGCCCCTCTCTCTGGGGTCAGAGCCCGGGCAGGGGCGGGGAGGGGGTATGAGTTACAAGATTTGGGGGTGGGGGTGGGGTTTCTTTACCACAGCTTCAAAAACTCGGGCGAGTAGTTTTGAAGGGCCCCAGCCTCTGCCCTTCAGGAGTATAGCAAAGCAAACTCCTCCCTGCCCTCCCTCGCGGGCTACTTGGCGCTCACCCAGTGCCGCCGGAATAGGTCCCAGGCCTCCTCCCTCATGCCCGGTGGCTTGGACTCTGCAGGGCCCAAGACTCTGTGGGCTCCCCTAACCAACCGATCTGCATGCCTCCAGCCCAAAAGTCCAGCGAAAGACCTGAGACACTTACTGTTTCTGCATGCTGGCGCTGGCTGGCGGCCTCCGGATCCCACGGGGCTCGAATACGGGGCTCTGTTAGCAAGAAAATCGTAGTTAATCCTGGGCTTTGCACAGGTAGGCCTGTATTCTCCTACTGAGGAAGACCTGGTGCCTGGACTGGAGAATCCTCCTTTTCTTAGAAATTGAGTTACTCAACCGCTTGGGGCGATCTGAGGGTCACCTAGCTCTGCCCTCCTGTGCATGCAAAGTGTAATTTATGAGCTGCGAATAAAAAAATCTAACATTTACAATCCATTTCTCCAAATATTTTCATAGCTAGCCTTTTAATCAGAAGAAACAATGACCCAGTTTTATTTTGGTTTGGTTTGGTTTCTTTTCTCCCATATGAACTATGGTTTTTAAAACACTCAGATTTTGAAGCCCAAAACAGCCCCATAGAACTTGCCTGGAAACTGGGATATATGTCCAGTCTTAGAATAGAAGGTCTCACACATCTGCTCCTCCCTAGTTAAAGTCTTCTGCCTAAGACAAAACAGAAGGAAAAAAAGATGTGTCAAATTGGCCCCAAAGCATAGGTTGACTGGTTGTCTGAGGCCCACTCTGAACTCAACCTGAATCCAGGGCCAGATCCTCTGCCTAGAAACGCCAAACCCAACTCACACTTCCAGTGACCTCTCCCATAGAAATCCACATCCTCTGGAAATGCTGCTTTGCCTAGGCTTGGGGAAATGGGGAATCTGGAGTTGAGAGTCTCACTTTGGGAAACTAACAAGTACCAGGGAGACAGGAGGAGAAACAGAGCTGGGGAGGCAACTAACACTGCCTTCAGGGGGAGAACAGGAGTGAAGGTCTTGTTGGGGTCTGAGGGCTTGGGTTAGAAAGTCTGGGTGAGCCTCAGCACAAGTTCTTTCCCTTCCTAAGGAACTTTAGCACCTCACTTGTCCAAATATCCCTAGAACCAAGATCTGTAATTCCTCCTTTATCCTTAATCACCACCACCTAACGCACACAAACCCAAAAGAGCTTTCTAGTTGGAGCTGTGTCATCAGTCTCTCAGTTCTTTGGGCACTGCGAAAGTGGTGAGCCCAACTTTTTTACCTTAAACCTCATTTGTTGTAATTAACTTTGCTTCTGGTGTTTGGTTCTTCCTCTCTTTTCCTGTACTGTGACACATGCTGTCTACCTCGCCTCACTGCTTTAAAAAGTACAAACAGGAGGGGGTGAACACGGTCAACAAAGTCTACCGACACCAAACAATGGCTTCTATTCTGTGCCTCTCCCCAAACCCAAAGAGCAAAGCCGAGACTCTCAAAGCAGCAACACCAGCCAGGTCCAAGCAAAAGAACCAACAGCTCTCCACCTCTCAAAGAGAAAAGAGGGACTCTTATCACTGTGAGTCTTATCACAGCTCTCCTCAACGCTTTCAGTCCACCTGCCCTCCCTACCTTCCCTCAAAAAGGGGGTTCTTGAAAGAAAGGTGAAAAAAAAAAAGAAGTAAAGTAATTTCTTGTTATAAATATCTGGAGGTAATTGTGTTACTGGTGTGAGTTGTTAGGGGCTGTGAAAAGATACAAGGGCACCGTGGGGAGCTCAATTGGGAAGGGAGAGTTACAATAAAGATCCCATTCAGGAGGTTTGCCCAGGAAAAAAAGGGGGGTGTAAAATAATTAAATAGTCACAGCATCAATTTTTTTTTTTTACTTTTAAGAAATCATTCTTTTTCCTGTTTTTGGTTGTGAGGACAATTAATTTTGTCACCCTGCAAAGAATTCCAAGAAATACAAATTTCTCCTCAAGACCTTTTATGATCTAACTTTTAAATAACTGAGAGGCAGCTTAAAAAAAAAAAAGTCCAGGATGAAGACTTTTTTCTCAGTGTCTGATTATGACTGGACATAGCAGAGGGCTTCTATGGTGTTCTAAAGCCTTCCTTCTGTCTCTAGCTTAGTTCCTGAATCTATGATCATGTCATGAGCAGAAACCGCACCCAGAACAAAATGTCCATTCTACCTATACATAGGACTCAAGCTTGCAAAAGGTAGGAGATGCGTTGGGGGGGGGGAGGCAAAAGGTAGGAGATGCGTTGGGGGGGGCGGGTGTAGAATTCTGTTTGGAACAGTAAAACTTCCTGAGCTCCTCTCTAACCACCTTTTACACAGACTAATGTTACAGGCTGGGACCTCTGTGATGCCATTTTAGAAAATTGTCTCGCTGATCCCAGTAAGAGCTGGCTGATTACTTTCCCAAGCAACTGGGAAGGTGATAGCACTTCAGGTTCCGGTTTTGCTTGGTTCCCACCCTCCTCCCCTCTAAGAAGCTATCTAATTACCTAAGTAATCTTTAATACTCAGTGTAAAAGCACCCTGGGAAGCTGGGCACACCCTGCCCCCGGAAGCAGTCCTGTTCTTAGAGAAGCTAGACCTCTCTGCCTCATCCCAAACCCTCAGCCTAGGCTAGGGCTTTGTATTGCCTTGGAGGGCTTATAAGACCGGCTTCGGGAATGAAGGAGTCGCCCGAAATCTCCAAGGCCACAAGGTCCTAGTCCACAAGTCCACTGAACCTCTGTCCTCTCTACTCCCAGCCCTGAACACAAGTCAGAGCTCTCAAACTATGCCATTGTTTTAATTATTTAAATTTCAACACCCACCCCACTCCACCAACCCATGTTCCTTAGCTGAAGTGTTCGGAGAAACTTGGTCTCTTTCCTCCAGATAGTTGTCCTAGAAATTAGCAATTAGGGTGACAAAAGTTTACTCTCCAGGGCCAAATGATAACAACTCATCAATTGCCTTCTAACATATGCAAAGATCACCAGTAGCCCCCCTCCCCCTGTCAGTGGCAACAATTATTCTTTCTCTTCGGTAAACTTACTAGGCTTTCACTTGATTTTCTGCTCCTGTCTTTCTCATCCCTTCCCAAGTTCGAGTTTAACATCCAAAATGGAGAGAAAGGGAACACTGAACATTTACTTTGTTTTTAAACTTTCCAGAAAGCTCATTAATGAAAGGCCAGGATTTTTTTGCACTCGAAAAAGAAAGCATTTCCACTTGAAATTCAACTCCATTTCCCTCAATTACACTTGCTAAAATTCGAGGCTATTATGCCAGCAGGGAGACTGAGGAAACCTACCCCGGGAAAGAGGCAACAACTTTCTGAACTTTGAAAAGCCACTTTTCCTCCTGGGGTCTTAGAATCCAAAAGCTCTCGAATTACTCAGACTAATTAGCTGGGAGCGGACGTGATCCGACCAGAGGGAAAGCCAGTGCTTTTATATAGATTTTTTTTTCTTTAGGCCACACAAAGAAAAAAAAAATCAGTACACTCGAAAGGGGGGCATCAAATCACCTTTCCAGTTTGAAACTTGTTGAAATGGAAACATCGGGTACATCTTGGTCAATGGGAGACATGAGAAAATACCCACCAAGAGTCGGAGGTGGGAGTCCACTGGACAGGGAACACCCCAACTTTCGCAAGATAGAGTTGTGAAAAGCCTGGAGAGCCCGAGCGTTTGTTTCCAAGTCCGAGCTCCGCCCTTGAGTGAGACTGAAGGCGAAGGCCCTGGGGGCTGGATGGAAGCTGGCAGTCCTTGGGATAGGCTAGCTCGGAGCTCCCTCGGAGAGCGCACCCGACCGCCTCGGCCTAGTGGCTTCCCTTCACGGCTCGCGCCCGCTCCGGGTTTCTTGTAGCCTCTAGCGCGCGGCTGCGGTGCCCAGCGAGTCGGCTCCGCCGGCCCGGGGCGCGATGACCCTTTGGCGCTGGAGTGCCTCGGGCAGTTCTGTGCCCCGGAGGATCTTGCACAAAGCCGGAGCGCGGGCTGGCGGGAGGCGGCGCAGAGAGTAGGCTGGTTGGGCGCTCTTTGCGCGCTTGGTCGGCCCTGGCTGGACAAAAGCATCGCCGGTGGTTGCTCTCCGCGGCCTGGGGCACGGCGGAGCCTCTTCGTCCTTTCCCGCTGACCGCGAGCCTTTGGAGACGCTGCAGCGGAGAGCCACGGTTTGCAGGGACTCCAGCAGCCTAGCTGATATCCCAGAGCTCCAGCCGCACTTGCGCTGGTGCAGAGCCAGGCGCCCGCCCGGAGCTCTGCGCTGCTGCGGCTCGCGGACCGTCGCCCTCCAACGCGGGCTTTCGCTGGAAGTAGAAAGTTTGGGCTCCTGCACGGAAACTTCTCCGGCCCAACTCTCCCGGCGTAGCAGTGGGGGAGGGGACCGGCAAGAGGGGAGGAAAAGGAAGGAGAGACCTGCCAGGATATTGAAATATAATGAAATCGAGAAGAAAGAAGCGGACTCACCTTTAAGAGGCATCCTCTCTCTTGTCGTTGTCAAAGCTCCTGTCAAGAGTTTTGTTTAGTTGGGCTTTTTTGTTGTTGTTGTTGTTTGTTTGTTTGGTTTGGTTTGGTTTTCCCCCCTGTTGTTGCTTAAAGACCACAACGGTTTGTAATGATGGTATTTTAAAAGAGTTGCTCGTGAGAGTTTTCTCCACGGACGCTGCTGGGTTGGTGTATAAGAGCAATTCTCAGATCCCTGGGAAGAAGACAGAGATTGACAATAAAATGGGCTGTCAGCGGCTGGAGAGTGAGAGATAAAGCGTGTGGGTGAGGGAAGTGGCTGCAGCCAGCACACCTATGCTGATTGGTGATGGCTCAAGTGTGTTAATGTGTGTGTGCCGGCGCCCGGCCTCGCCTCCACCGCTCCTCACTGGCCCATTAGCGAAGCCTGACCTCTGTCATCATCCTCCAGCAAAACACTTCCTCCTGCGCCTGAACCAGAGCGGGAAATGAGGCCGAGCCACGGTTCGCTTTTCAAACCCACTAATCACTCCGCAACATGCAAATGCACCGCTCGCTCCCACACAAAATATTGCTTTATGCAAAGCAGCGCCGGGGCCTCGCGCCAGCCGATTGGATGCTCCCTTTCCCTGCTTGGTGCAATTGGTCGGTTTGTTTGAATATGAATACACTTGTTTTCGGCTCTGCCGGTGGGTCCGGGCTTCTCTCTCTCCGCCGCTGGGCCCCCGCTCCCAAGCTCTGGCGCTCTCCTAGGTCTCCGGCTCCACGCGCTTCGGCAGCCAGCGCTGCAGCCGAGAACTTGATCAGTCTAATGGAGGCTTCTGGGCTAGAAGTCATGCTGCCCCCGTAACCCCAAACTGGGATAGGGGCTCCCAGCCTGTGAAGGTAGCAAGTTTACTCATCTCTACGAGGTCCTTTCTTGCCAATGTACAGTGGCCTGCCTGTCCTCCCCGGTCCACCATAACCTCCCACCCCTAGCCTATGCCGGCTTTGGCCCCAGGACACAAAGTACAGCGGAGGCGGCTCCACCTAACCTTTAGGAGCAGAGAAAAGAGGCGAGAGTGTCCCTGGATCCCAGCAGCCCCACTCCGGCGACGGTGGCACAACGATGCCTAGGCCTGAAGAGGGCCTCCAGGCCGAGAACTCAGCGAGGCCCGCGGTCGCCTCAGCACAGGCCTCCGGAGCCTGCCCAATTCCGCACCCAACTCCCGCACCCCTGACCTTTTCTTCTCTCCTTTCTGCTTTCCGAAGCCACCATGCTCAGCGGAGCGGACGCACTGCCCCAGTCTGGAGAGGCCCAAGTAAACACGCCACTTACTTTGTGTACAGAGGATTCTTGTGAAAAGCTCTGAAGAGTCCTCACCAAACACTCTCCAACTTCTCCCACGTGCCATTTGTTGACTAAGCGCGCCTGCCTTTCCAGGCCATCGAAAGGAGGGGAAGAGAAGTGGGGAGGGGAAGTAGCTGAAGCCTGAAAGTGGGGGTGGGGTTTGACCAATGCTGGGAGAGATCCTGCGAGTGTGTGTTCCCTCCGGCTTTCTTGGTAAGTCCACCTGTGTCGTTGTGAGGCACCAGTTACCTGTGTGTGGTGCCTCTGTATACCCGCCAAGACTCCCTTCTCTTGGGTCAGCTCAGTCCACGGAGGCAAGTCCCCTTCAACTGTTGCCAGAAAACCGGCGAGAGGAAAGTAAGTAAATGGCTTTTCCCTTCTGACCACACACCAGAAGTCCATTTGTTGAATGCCGGACATTAGGCTACACCTCAGTACACTCCAAAGACGTCCCTCGGAGACTGTAGCTTAGGTGACACGGGAGCAGGCGACTGCCTTGTCCTGCCGCTGTCCGGAGCTTTCTCGCAGCCTGAAGGCCTTGGAGTTCAGAAGCAGAAGGCCGGCGATCCGGAACACACTCAGAACCCAGCACAAGGGAGTGAGATTAGAAAAGCTGAGGCAAGGAGACTGCAAGCCACCACCGAGGTCTTCAATTGTTTTGACTTAGGGAAAGACGCGGAAGCCAGCGTCCAGCAGTAGTCTGCGCTCACCCAGCTGATCTCTGGCAGGCCGCTGCTGAATCCCCTTGGGAGTTGGAATCAGATGGACCCTGCAGGCTGCCTCTGAGCCCGCTATGGGGCATCCTACTCTAGTGCCTGCCTGGGACTCAGCCATTCAGTACCAAGGAGCCTTAACAGAGTTCCGAGCACAGAAGAGGCTTCCCTTTACCCAAGTCGGAGGTGGGTTCACACAACCCGCTCATCTCCTCAGTTTGGGGAAGATGACTGGCTGGCCTCCTTTCCGAGGATGAGGATGGAGGGCAGTGGGTCGGTTCTGGAAGGAAACTTTGGTCAGAGGCTAAGGAGGTGACGCCACTGCCTAGTAGGCGGCCTCCAGTGAGACGTTTCGTAGGACCGGGACTTTCAGAGGATCCCAGTAAGTCCGGCCTGGAATCCGGGTTCCAGATGAGAGGAGACTGCATTCGCCTTTTTTCCCTCTTTACTTCTCAAGCAAGCATTAAAGAAAGCACGATGAACAGGGGGAGGAATGTCCAGTGACTGTCCCAACTGGAGGGGTGAATATCATTTTTACAACCTCTCAATTAGCAACCCCGTGGATTAGCACCCTCTTAAGCTTTGCCTTAGAAAGAGGCAGCCATAATCTTGTTGCTATTTCCCCCCAGGGCACTGGCTCTTTCAATCAGCTCCTTCTCCCACCCACAACCCCCACCTCACCTCAGAGAAAAGTTTTAACAACAACAACAACAAAAAAAAAAATCAGAAGAGGCTAGGAGCCTGGAGTGAATGCCGCTGACGTCATTGGGTGGGGATGGGGGGGGGGTGTCCGAGTAGAACTCTTGGAAACTGCACAAACAAGAAATAGAAAGGACTTGGCTGCGTCTGGTGTGTCAATATTTGGGGAGGGGAGCTGAGGAACAGAAAGAGGCAGAGTTTCTGAAGTTTAAGGAGGGGTGAGAGCCAGACTCTATTCATTCTCTCTCTCTCTCTCTCTCTCTCTCTCTCTCTCTCTCTCTCTCTCTCTCTCTCTCCCTGCCCACCCCCCTCTGCCTCTCCCTTTCTCTCTCTCTGGGTTAGTCTCAAAGAGCACGGGAGACCTGTACTGCCCTTGGTGGATCCTCCTTTCTGCCAAGCACCTGCCGAGACCTGGGAGGAAGAAAGCTAAAACCAAGGTGCAAGGAGTCCATACAATTAAGACAACACTTAGGTCGCCATTTTAACTGCGGCTTCCAACACGTCGGAGGCCCATGCTCTTGTCCTCCAGCTCGGAGAGATAAGCTGGCAAAGTTGCTCTCTAGTTGTTTTTATTTATTTATTTATTGTTTTTTTTTTTTTTTGGTTGGTTTGTTTTCCCCGCCTTTCACCAACACTCTTTGCTACCCTACCTCCCATGGCACCCTCTGGCGCAGGTGGGTATGTGTGTGTGTGTCGGGGGGAGATCTCTTTTCTGCTAGCAGGAATGTTCCCACAGGGGCCAGGCCTTGGACCCACCGGGTAACCAAAAGCTGTTGGTGTGGAGGGAGTGGCGCTGGGAGCACCGTAGTTTGCCAGACTGTGTTCAGAACCTCTCTAGCCAATATTGAGGCATAAGTGTGAGGCTTCCTAAAAATCTTACTCCCCCCCCCAAAAAAATAATAATAATAAAAAAAATCTTACTCCCAATAGTCACTAGTATTTGCCTGTGCCCACAGCCTCACGTCTCCGTTCCGAGAGCGGCCCCTGGCGAGGCAAAGAAGTGCCCAGCTCTGGGGTGGGGGGGGGCGGGCTGTGAGAGGCGGGGAGAGAACGTGTTTTTGCCTCTCAGTTTCGGAACCACCAGTATTCCACTTTGTGTTCCGAGACACCTCCGAACTCCGGTTCGACTGGCGCAAGCTAAGGTGCGGTGCTGGCACACTGGGAAGGGTGAAGAAGCATTTCTTTGTAGGAGGAAAGTCTCAACAAACACCTGAGACCCTTTACAGAATCCCAAATGTGTCTCTTTCTGCAGGCCCTGGAAAGTGGGTTTCATGGATTGCAGGAATGGCAAACAGGTTAAAAGGTCACACAAAACAAAACAAAACAACCCCCCCCCCAAATAAGCAACAAAAACCAAAACATAAAAACAAAAACAAAACAAACAAACAAGGCCTTCCACCCTACCTACCCAGTTCCTGCTACCTCCCTGGCTTGGGTCTTTCTCTATCTGCTTTCCCCGGCAACCTGCCGGAATACTGCTCACTGGCTAGCCTTGCCAAGCCCAGAGCAGAGGAGAGAACGCCCAGCGGCGCCTCCAAGCTGTGACCAAGCTTGGCTGGAAAAAGCCACGGTGCTCTCTTCTTTCCTTGCCTCCTGCCAAATGGTTAGTGCACTTGGGTGTTCTCGGGGCTCTCTTCCTCTTCTACTAATATTGGGCAGTATCTTTTCCCCCTCATTTTCCATCAACCCCTACCCCCAAAATGCTTAAAACTAGCATTGTCCGGATGGGTGTCCAAGCAAAGAGATTTATTGCAGGAGGCCAGTTTGCTCTTAAGTCTGCCTTCACCCTTCTTCCAATGGTTGTCTTGATAGAGACTAGGTTCAAAGTCCTTAAAGCGTGGGAAACTCTGAAATCTCATCGTTTGGGGATTTTTGCAGATAGAGTGTCTAGAAAAGGTCTCTTTCCATTCCTCCACCCCTGGACATCGCTTTAAGTCACCTTTTCCTCTAACTTCTGTACTAAAGAGGTAAGAGTTCAGCTTTAAATGAACGGCTAGCTAAGTCCATCTAAGCACCCCCCCCCCCAAGAACGAGTCTAACCAGCTGCCTGGTGTAAAGGCCAGGGACTGACTCCTACAATTTGTTTTGTCCAGGAGCTAGAAACATACAGGCCTGGAGTTTGGGATTTTGAGACTGTGAGGGACAGAGCAAATGTCAGAGTTGGCTCACACCAGCAGCCGGAATCGAACTAAGCGTATCCTGACAGGCTTTTAAAATGACATTGATTGGGACAATCTGTTCCCAACCCCTGTAAGAGCTAATCTTCCTGTTAATCAAGGCACTAAGGGGCTCAGTGTGACTTTTATTGGTGACTGGAGAACAGAGGCAGCAGTAGCAAAGGATCAAAAGCCGGGGTCCCAGATATTTTGTCAGCTCACACTCTTCCCAAAAAATGTATTTTCAATTAGAGAACAATTTGGTGCTTTCCCAGCCCAGTCTCCACAGATGGTGACTTAAGAGCTTGACTAGCAAGGACAAAACTATGGAGGTTGATAGTCAGGGACAGAGGGATGAGGGATTAAGTGCTGGTTGCTTCAACGGAGAGATCCAGGCTCCACCTGGGGGAATATGGAAACCCTGTACTCAAGGCCCTGAAGCCAGATTCCTCACAAAAAGAAAAAGAATGCAAAGTAGAGCAACAAATAATACCACAAATCCTGGCGCCCAGCCCACCCTTCTAGATCTGGCCACCGCTTCAGGCAGAAGTGGGGTCTGGTCCATGCGCCGCTGCCAGTACACCAGAAAGTTCTCATGTGGAGATGGACAGTGACAGTCCCCCCCCCCCTTCATCTCCCCATTTTCTGCCAGGAGAGAAGCTGGATTCTCTTTGATTTTCCTTTCGAAGTCTACAATAAATAAAATCCTGGGCACTGAAGAAATTTGAACACTAAATCCTCCGATAATTCAAATGATACGAAGTCTAAGGGGAAAAATAGACAGGCCAATCCCATTTACTCTCTGATCAAGAAGGGCATCTGAGTGAGACCGCAGCGGAGGAGGTCCCTGGCTCGCCCCAGGCGCGGGGCGAGGACTCTGGTCAGAGGTGATTATGTCACCGCGTTTTCTCGCCATGACAGCCGAATAAACACAATCTCCAATAAACATCTCTAATGAGGGAGGAGGCCCGAGGATGGCTGGGTTTGATTTATGACTGGAGGGGAAGGTCCACTTCCTACCGCGAACCGGGCAACCTGCTCGTGGCTCAGCTCTGGGAAAAGGAATTCGCGAAGAATAGGACCCCGGTTCAGGTAAGGTACGCAGCCCTGTGGCAATTTTGTCACTTGCCTAGCTTTTATGCGAGGAGCGCAGAGGGGACTCTGCTCAAGGCACTTGCCTAGCTTTTATGCGAGGAGCGCAGAGGGGACTCTGCTCAAGGCGCCTATGTACCTGTCACAGGTGCTTCAGATCCAAATGAGCGGTGAAAAGTGGCCTCCAGCAGATCTAGACAGAGGGCGCAAAGAGCACGAGTGGGAGTGGGCGAGATCCAGGCCAGGCCAGGCCTGCCCTGTGGCCTCGTGAAACTTTCCAATGGGGTGCTCCTGTGGCCCGACTAAGCCAGCCTGAACATCTCGTATAGATTAGAGCTTGGCTGTGAGATTTTTTTTCAAGAGTTCGGAAACTCTGTTTAGTCTAAATTTAGAGTAATCGCTTTCCTGACGCACTTCGAGAAAGTTGTGGCCCTCTGGGATCCAGAGAATGGCTGGGCGCCTCTCTCCAGGGCACTCAGCATCTGGGTTCCCCTGGAGCGCACAGGGCTCCCTCCAAGGCTGAGAGCTCTGTGCTGCCAGTAACCCGCTCCCGGTAACCCGAGCCCGCATTCTAGCTCAGTGAGAATCGCTAATTATTAGGTCTTCCGAAGGGAAGCTCAAATCACACGCTGGGGCCTTCGCGCGCTGCCCAGCTCTGGAGGGCCGCATTCTTTCGTCCTTTGCTCGGTGTGTGTGTGTGTGTGTGTGTGTGTGTGTGTGTGTGTGTGTGTGTGTGTGTGTGTGTGTTGAACCCCATATCTCTGACTTCTCTATGGAACACACATCCACACTTCGCAACCTCGGGGAAACTTGTCGCTCCTTGCCCGACCTTCCACCGGGTGCTTCGATGAACTCTGCGCGAGCTTTAGTGGCTTCTCTAAGCGTAAATGTCGCTAATTGCTCGGGGGAAGGCGTGTTGCAAACTGTGTGCCCACCGCCTGCTTTTCTTAGGATCTCAGCGAATTCTTTAGACCGCAGTCAAAGACAGCCCCTTACATCCCACATTACCCCTAGCTCAGGGCCAGACAGGAAGTCCACTCTTGAGACCCGAACATTTTGTTACTTTTACAAAGAAGCATACTTCGCACAGACATGCCCTCTGTCCCACCCTTACTAATTCCCCTTCCATATCTGTAAGTCCTATTTTAAAAGAAGAAAGAAAGAAAAAAAAATCAAGCCCGGGGCCAATGGGGAGGGCTTCTAAGACCTGAAGACACGGGTTGCGGACAGCAGAGAGGGCGCTGTTAGCGGCGTGGTGAGTCCGGGCTAGAGCCAGAGCAGTTACCTGCGAGCCTGCTGAGGACCTTGTGGCAGGTGAGCCTGGTGACGCCGGTTCCCACACTTCTCACCGCCGCTTCTCGGGGAAAGTAGCAGAGCTGACAGCCGGGTTCGACGCGAGGACCTGCCCCAGAGTTTAAATGTCAATGATAAGAAAAGAAGGTGCTCCGGCAGGCGCTAACTTTCCTTAATATCCACGCCAGCGCTCTCCTCATTGGTTGCTGGGCGCTCGTGACGTCACGCCGGCCAGAGTTGGGTTCAGCTCCGCAGATTAGCTCTCCGGCCCTGCGGGAGCCTCCCTCTCTTCAGCCAGACTCTGACTTGCGCCGTCCCAAGAGTCTTTCTGGGTATGGACCGTAACTGCACACGTCCAGCCTGCCTCTAGCTGGTATTGTCCCCCTTGAGGTTCAGCGTCAACCCCTCCCCCGCCCCCAAGTAAACGGGTCGCGCCGATAGCGCAGGCCCTCCAGCAGGCGGATCCCACGGTCCCTGCCCTTTGGCTAGGCTTGTCAGTTAGCTCTTTAAGTGACCCCCTAGGTTCTCCAGGAGTCGCTTTATCAAAAGAATGAAGACCACGAGGGGTCGAAAGGGACCTTTGGCTAGTTCTTTTCATGACCCAGTGGATAACCCCACCTAGCCCTTGCTTTCACAAGTCACAAGCTAAGGCACATACACACTGAGGATCCAGCAGAGGATGAGCAAACTCCTTTTCCAAACTGGGCCAAATCTAGGCCCCTTGGCGTGTTGTGGTTTTTTTTTTCCCCCCTGAGGGAAGTCCCAAAGCCAGAGTGCTAGGGGCTTCCCTCCTCGCCTGTGGGGGCTGAAAAGCTCCATTCATGTAGAAAATGTAGATGATGGTATTTATCTTTGACTTGAGGGTTAACTGTTGACTTTGTGGCCCAGAGGGGCAAAAGTGAGGACATAGAAAATTCGAAGGTTAAGATTGCCCTTCCTCATAATGAGTGGATGAAGAGATTGAGGCAAGGGCAGCTGGATACTGAGCCTGTGGTCTTCACACCCTCTGTGGAACTGAAGATGGCTTACATTTGCTGAGCCTGTCTATCTGGGAATAGATAGATATTTACACCCAAGTCGAAATTTCTGCCGGTTTGCCCTCAAGTGCTTCTCAACTTCCAGTCTCCTTCTCCTTCTGCTTGCTTTGGGTCTGGAGTTTGGAAACTACTGAGGTCCTGCCCAGAGGGGCGGGAGGCTCTTGAGGAGGAGGTGGACAAGGACGGGAATGGGAATGGAACTGCCTTGAGGCAACTTCTGGAAAATGGCTAGGGCGGGCCAGGGTGTGCATGTGTTGAGACCAGGATAGCCCTTGAAGACAAGGGCCAGAACCTGTGCACCTTGGCCGGATGAGAGTCCTTCAAGTCGGCCTTAGGGTGCAAGCTCTCTACGCTCCGCCCCTAACACAACAGAAGAGGTGTGGAACTTTGCAACAGGCCTAGGTCAGCTACAGGGAACCCTCTGGATGACTCCTTCAGATTTGGCCAGCTTTCAACCAGTCTCTCTCTGTCTCTGTCTCTGTGTCATTCTGTGTCTGTCTGTCTGTCTGTCTGTTTCTCTCTCTCTCTCTCTCTCTCTCTCTCTCTCTCTCTCTCTCTCTCTCCTGGAGGTCATTCTTCCTCTCTCCAGTCCAACTCGGTGGGTCAAGAGCATCTACTCCCCTCAAGCTACTGTAGTGTGGGCCTGAATTCTAGGCTGGTCCAACCGTCCTGTGAATTCTAATAATTTGGAAAGTGATGTAGACACCTTTTGCTTTGCTTTCTCCAGGGCCACTGACCATCTCCTAAAACCTAGTTTCTCTGTAAGCCACTAGACTAGATCAAGCCAGAACCTTGGTCCAGTCATGTACTCAAATGTCTTGTGGTTCTATCTATTCCACCATCTGCCTTGGGATATGGGTGACTGGGTGGGCCTTGGGCTTGGGATGGGCCTTCCCAGCGTCTCTGTCTCTGGCCCAGGCTTTTCACCCACCCCTTGTCCAGACAGGAGAGTGCAGGGAGGGCTGCTGGGGCTTGTTTGGAGCCATTAACACGCGGATCCCTGCAACCCAGCAGGGTGCTCAAGAGCAAAGCTGGAAACGCCACAGCCATCACCTGCTTATCTATCTGTCTGTCAATAAAGGGCGCGTTAGGGCCAGGTGAGAGCTCCGGTGGTGGAGGCGAGGCCAGACCTTGGCCCTCCCGAGCTCCGGGCCAACGCAGAAGCACTCTCCATTTGCCCCCGGCACACACTGAAAGAAGGCTGGGAGAGAGGGAGCAGTCTTAGGGGGCGCCACCTGGTACATGAAGATCTTACCAGAAGTCTCACGCACTGGGGGAGGGGTGGGGGGGCTTCAGCATCACCCCTCCCCCACCCCGGGCTGTGCTCTCAAGGATTGCTTAGTCTTCCGGCCCTGCCCTTGTTGGTCTAGGCCGCACTCTCCCAGGTCGAGGGGCACTGAGGGCAGTTTAGAGACGTGGAAGAGAACTTGTAACTCTGCGAAAACGGAGTGCTACCTGAGGCAGACTGTAGGTGGGGTGAAAGAAAGAAGGCTTTCTTCCAGGTTTCCCTTGTGTCAGGCTAGCATAGACAACAATTCTCCTATATTTGGGGGGCAATCCCAAGTTCTCTTTCTGGGCTTTGATTGCCAGTAAGTAGGTCACAAGTCTGTAGAGGCTCCTGGGGGCAACTCTAGTACACCCCTCCCTGGGAGCCTGGAGCTTCCGTTCCAAATAGTTGAAAGGAGGTGGGGGAGTAGGGTGGGGTGAAAAACAAAGTGGAGAGGAAAGGACGTAGATAAGGGGGGTGATGGGGGGAGGGAGGGAGGGAGGGAGGGAGAGAGAGAGGAGACAGAGAGACAGAGAATGCATAGTTTTGAACTATAGCTAAGAACTGTTGTTCTCCAAGGAGCATTTGACTCACCCACCCCTCCCAGATGGACACATCTGGCTGTTTCCTTCAACTATTTGATGAAAAGGAATCAGTTTCTGGATTGCTGGAGCCCCACCTACTGGATCTGGACTACACGATGAGCATTTGTCTTTTCATTAAGAATATCTCTTTAAAATCGAGAAGTAGTTTTTCTTTACTAACTCTGGGCCACAATCCACCTTGTTAAACTCTGTCTTTAAAGACTAGTATTCCAGAGTGAGTGCTAATTCATAAACTGGTTTCATAAAGATATTCCAGTACAAAAAAGTAAAAGGGCATAGAAATGGCCACAGAAAATTGAAGAAAAAAAAAACTTTTGTGTCTCCTTGCAGATCATTTCAAGTATCTATACAAACCAACCAATGTTGAGGTCACTGAAGCAGCCAAATTAACTGGGCACTGCATATGTGCCTCACTTCCTTCTCCCTTCCCTTCACACATTCCGCTTTAAACAGCAAACTTGTTCTAACAAGATTTTTATTTTAAATCAAAACAGGAGGAATATTTTGTGAATTCAAGCATCAAACAGGGGGATATTTAGCAAAGATAACATTTGCCACTTCTTTACCCTGGACTAAAGGGCTGCGTAATGGCCTGATTATATATGATTTTGTGGTTTCTGTGCTATTCAATTATTTTCATGCTCCCATACCAAGCCTCTGCTTAGCTACTTCTTTGCTGTCTATTCTGCCACACAGTAAGACGTTCTGCTGAGGCTTTAAGAAAATCCTCAAATCTTCCAGTTTTCTTTCCCCAAGAAAACCTCTGCTGCCATCAATTCAAGAACATTCCGCTGTCTTTTTCCTCTTAAGCATTCTCATATGAAGTCACTTTGTCATACCATGTTTGATTTCTTTCTCTCCCTTGTCTGGGTGGACATGGAGACATTAGCTGAATTCCCTGGGGGTGATTGGATGCAATTCTCTGAAAGTAGACAGGCACGTCCTGGATGTTAGAAATTCACTTTTTCTCAACCTGACAAGGCCGGCTTCGATCTACAATTGTATTTGAATGGGCAATGAGCGGAAAGATCTCTCATCATTAAGGCCTTGTCTACTTTGGCAAAATAAGGAGAGACTTCATTTGCACACAAATTCTCATAAAAGTTGAATTCCTTGCAACTCTTTAATAAAAAAGAATGGTCTCGTAATTTAAATGGGAGGTAAAAAGAATGGACATTTCAAATGTACCCATCCCTTCCCCCCAAAGGGCTATGTGATCAAGTTGACTTTTTTACTTTAAATCTTAAATAAGATGTGAGTTGTAACAAGAGGATTGGCACTTACTCTGTGACCCTTATAATTGGATTAAATATAGACTGAGACATACAAAAACACACCAAGATTGACACCTGCCAACTGGACTTCCTTATGATTGATTGTGATGCTTCGTGCTGGCAACAATAATGAAATAAATTGTACGGATAAAACAGCACATTTGTCATTTCCGTGCCATGAGTGAGGAAGTCAACGAGTTAGGCAAGCTGTTAGCTGACAGGCAAGCGGGAGGCAAGCTAAAGAGATAAATAAGGATTCCAGGCATTGACAGGACAAATTATAACTTGTCACAACCTTTTTAAATTCAGAAGTTTTCAATTAACATATATATTGCTGTTACATATAAGATAAGGGGACATTGAGGTAAACACACTGGGATTACAGGAGACCCCCTCCTCACTGCAAGCTCCAAGGGCTTGGGTACAGGGACCTCAAGGAGGGCAATAGAGGGTCAAGACTGCGAGGCTGGTCTGTGGGGGCACGATTGAGCAATGAAGCTTAGCTGTGATGAGGCATCTTCTTTAGTTCAGACAGCCCCCTTCCCACAGACCCACCACTCTGCCCCCAAAGAAGCAAAGCTTCTATGTGGAAAGATTGCCTGGGCAAGGCCTTCTGTCCAGACATGGCACACCTAACCCTGTTCTCTCTCTCTCTCTCTCTCTCTCTCTCTCTCTCTCTCTCTCTCTCTCTCTCTCTCTCTCTCTCTCTCTCTCTCTCTCTCTCTCTCTCTCTCTCTCCTCTCTGTGTGTGTGTGTCTGTGTGTGTCTGTCTGTCTGTCTCTGTCTGTCTCTGTCTCTGTCTCTCTCTCTCTCTCTCTCTGTGTGCGTGTCTCCCCCCTTCCCCAGAAAAATCTGAGAGGTTATTAGCAAAGGCCATGGCCCTGGGGATAGACCTAGGCTACTGGACACTTCTTGGATTCTCAGCCATCCAGCACCAGAGGAGGCCACAAAACCAGCTGTATCCTTTCTATTCAAGAAAATCGGTGAGTCCTGTTTAGCCATGGCATTTTGGACACAGTTTCAATGGGGGGGGGGGTAGGAAGGGAGGGAGGGAAGAAAAAGAAGGGAGGAGGAGAGAAGAGAGAGACCGCCCACCTATGCTTTGGTGGGTAACTAGAGGCTTCCACACACTGTTAAGTGACAAACTTCAGAGGAAGTGAAAAACTTCAGAGTAAACTCTCAAGGCTACTAGTTTGAGGCGACCACAGGATTTCTGGTGACTAGACCTCTGTGCCTGAAGTTTGACAACGGTGTAGAGGGAATATAAATCCCATAATCAGGTCTACTATGAGGGAAGGAGGCAAGGCTGACTTCCCAGTCTTGAAGCTCATCTTCAGCTCAGAACCGGAATCATGACTCTGTGGTGTTTCTCTGACCTCAAGTCCCAGGCCCCTGGCCAACTCCCGCTAGAACAAAAAACTCTGCGGAAACTAAACTTCCCAGGTTTGAGGTTGCTGGGAAGAAACCAGGCAGAGCTGTGGAGGAGGGTTGCAGAATCAGGCCTGGTCTGGTTTCACTGAAGAGCTCCAGGGCCGGAGAAGACAGAGATCCAGTCTGGTGGGGGGTTTCTGTAAGCTGCAAGCCTGGCCCAAGACGCAAGGCTAGCGAGAGCCGAAAGCTCGGCCGGCCGGGTCAGGCGCTTTGAGTTCCCCAGTGCTTCCTCCGGTTACGGCAGGGCTGAGTGGTGCTCGCCTTCGCTCCCGTCCTTGTTGGCGAGAGGCTACAATGCCAGCACCACCAGAACAAGCCCAGGCTCCAGAGCTAGTCTTAATCTTCTGGTGCCTGCACCAAATTAAACATCACGAAAGCTCCGGTTCCTTGCAAATATGAAGCCAAGGAAGAAAGGGAGGAAGGCAAGAAGTTATGTAGAATTAGTTGGAAGCGGCAGCATTCCCTAGCGACCGCAGCCATTAACATTATAATCTCAATCGCCATTTTTTTGTATGTAACACTATTGTGAGTAAATCAACTCCTCTGGTCCTCAGAGACGCTGACCCCTGGCAAAGCAGTGAAAGTGTAATTATCTCTCTGAATCTTGGACAGATTTAAGAGATTACATTTCAACTAAATCTATATCAATGCTAATTCCTTTTCTCCCCAAGCCTGCAGGTGCTAGGCACGGGGAAATGGCATTGGGCCCCAGCACAACGCCTCACAAAGAGGAAAGGGCTTGCTGCGTACAGGCCAAAAGAAATGAAGCCCCACATAAAATTACACCTTAAAAAAAAAAACCTACAAAACCTGGTTCTTATATAGCAACGTTAAACAAAGCAGTTATGCTAAATTAGCGTTACATAAAGGCGAGTTTAATGCTCGGCTACAGTCAACTGGTGTATCTCTGATGGCTAATTGTCTATCAAAATTAAAGAGAAAGGAACAAATGATTCGTTATAAGGTGTTAAAAGCCTCAACAAAAGGACATTTCACAAATATAATATCGGCAGCTCGGGAATTGCCCGCGGGGTTGTTCAGGCCCCGGCCCTGCGCAGCTATGAGAGCTGAGGTGCGGGGTGCTATTTGCCAGGCAAGAGCTCATTTCCTCCCAAATGAGTATAATAAAAACCCAAGAGGCGATAGTAGTGTAAAGATCGGGACTAATCTTAATCCGTGAGATTGGACCAGGGCTGACAAGGAGACCCTTCTCCAGAGCTCTCTCCCCACTAGGACGTCACATCTAACGTCCAACAATGGGGACGTGAGGAGCGCGCTCTGGCCTGAGGAGAGACGGGGCTGCCGCAGATTAGACTCTTCCCGGCTTTCCTTGGACTCTCAGGAGCCCAGAACCCCCGCACAGTCCAGCACAGTCCAACTTTTCTGTTTGGTTGGCCTGCGCGAGGGGGGGGTCGGTGGGGGGGGACGGCGGGAGGGGCACAGGCAGGCACTGGCAACACTCCCCCTCACTTCCTACTCCAGGCTAGGAAGGACACACAGTACAAAACGACCCCCTCCTTTTCCCAGGGTGTCACCAGATCCAGAACTCGAAGCATATTTGTTGTTCAAAGTTAATTAAACATGAAAGCAACCAAAAGACGCGTGCCAGGTACACGGAGGCCGATTTTCCACCCGTGGACCGCGTCGGCACAGTCAGAGAAGCCACAAGGGCCGGCGTGGCTCTTTCCATCCAGAGAAATCTCTGTCAGAGACTCTGAGGCTGGGGAATAAAAGCTGAAACCAAATCATGCAGCAAGAGTAACAAACCGTCTGGAAAATGGACCCACGGAACCGCAAGAATGTACTTCCTTAAAAAAAAATTCTTTGACAACTTGTGTCCTAAGGAAAATATATTGAAGATAATTGAAATGATTACAATTCACTGCTGCCTGACTTTGAGTATGAGCAGGCACATAATGACATCCCTTCCACACAACAACAGTTTAATTTCCATTCTCCGTTTTTGAAATCCTTGAGCCAGCCGACCAGGCAACGTGGCGCTGATGCAGAAATTTTGGTTCCTGTCTGCATTATTTTTATGTGGATGTAGGTATGGGTGGGTGAGACAGAAACGTGGGTGAGACAGAAACGGAGAAGGAGTTTAAACCCTCGACCCTTGACCTGGAAATTCCAAGGGACCCACGGACACCAGAGAGCCGAGAGAATCTCTCTCCTGGGCTGCTTTGCCCGTCGAGGCTGCGGGGCGAAGGTGAGGTCTGGTTGGCTTCTTTGTCCTCGGGAGCTCTCAAACCCTCGTGGGAACGTTCCTTCAGCTCCCATCTAGTTGGGCTGGGTCGAGGGGTGGACTTAAGCCGGAGCCCTGTAGCGGGGCAGTCCCATTTCTCCTTCCTTCCACTCCACCACCAATCCTTTCCTTTCTGTTTCAGAATTCTCAGGGTCTCGCGCAGAGCAGAGTGGGCCTTAACTGTGGGAATGGGGGTGGGGGCTTCGCGAATTTGGAAGTTGTCTCTGCCTTGATCTGATTCCAGGCACGTCCATACCCTGAGACGACCGGAAAAGACAGGAGAAAGTTTCTATCTTGTGCTGGACGCGAAGCGCTCACCTTTGAGCGCAGCCTCCTCGAACCCTTAAGGCCGGGCCTGGGAGCCTGGAGGCTGGGGTGGGGGGGTGGGGGTGTGTGTCAGTGCGCACTGGGCCCAGGCCGCTGCAGTGCGCAGGCGCGGATCCGGCCGCCGCCCCCTTTCCAAGCACAGGGTTGAGGGGACAGACCCTGAGCCCCTCTCTGAGCAACTACTGCCTCTTAAAAAAAAAAAAAAAAAAAAAAGACCATCTGGTAATTGTCTTTCTTTAGATCTTCCCTTAATTATGCTTTTAATTAAAGATGGTTCAAGGCACCGGACCACATGAAGGGCAGTAATTACAAATTACATTACAAACCCGACAGATGTAGCGCGATCTGCTGGGAAAAAGATAGCGGAATAAAAATTTGACTAAACTTTGGGATAAATTAATCGGCGGCTTGGAGAACAGAAGCGCGGTTCTGATCGTGTAGATTGCAAGGAGGATTTAAGTTTTGTGTCATGACTGTTTTCATATTTCTTTGACATCTATTGATTTGGAGGCAGCTGCAAGCCTTTGTCACAGGAGAGAAGAGCAGTCACAATATATTAGCTTGATGGCATAACTCGAACCAGAGAGGCGAAGGGAGCTGCAGTGACGGGGGGGGGGTGGGGGGTGCACGTGACCCTCTGCCCGCGGCTTCCCGGCCCAACCCTCTCTTTAAACTTGTTCTAACTGGAACCGATGAGTCGGTACGTGGTCTGAAGGTGCTCTTCTGTCGGGAGATGAGAGTGGCAGGAGCTGAGCCACCGTGGCCCGGGAGGCGGAAGTGTCTGAGGGTCCCGCACTGTCTCTACAGGGGTCCATTGAGGTTCTCAGTGGCACTTCTGGCCTGGCTTTTTGGATGAAGTTCTGGGGTTCCACTGTTTAGTTCCAAGGCGCTGGGCCAAGTCCACGCTCAGTCTGGCCTATTTCGGGGGCCTTTTCGTGGGGACCTGAGGCTGAAGGACACGTGATTCGGGAAGCGACTGCTGGGAAGGCGTCTCTTCTGACCCCTGGTGCGCCGCTGCCAACCCTCGACGATTTATTCGGGGGTCAGATGCAGACTGCAAACTCAAGGGAGGGAACTGGGTCACTCTCTTCGCTAAATCTAGTCCGACTTCTCTTGCCTCAACTGCATCTCGGTATCGCCTTTTTCAGAGTCCACTCACTCTGAGTCAGTAGCTCCGTTTTATGGAAAAACTATGTGCCCATCACTTACCAATCTATTTACAACACGGGGTGCTGTGCCTCGGGGAGCCTGCATGGACAATTAAACACACCCACTTAGGGCGGGATGACGAAGGCTTCCTATTAACTACAGGCGTTCAGAAATTGATGCAAACCTAATTTTGGCTTCTTGCTGGGGATAAATGTTTCCAGGCAAGGTGTGTGATACAGCCTGCTCTAAGAGGACGATGAGATTGCCCTCAGAAGATCCAGCAGCCTGGCACTTTCTCCTGCCTCCCCCTCCTCCCCCCACTAAGGAAAGTTTTCCCTCTCAATGTGCCCTTCTTTTCCTTTGTATTGCAGTTTGAAAATTTGGGTGTAAGAGTCTCTCTGGCTAAGAAAGTCCATGTGACTGACAGTGACTGCTCAACCTCTTCTAAGATGAAGGATGAAGCCAAGAATTCCCTAGAGGCGGTTCAAATTTGAGGGCTGCTACTTTTCCAACAGTTTTTAGGTGAGGGGAAAACTCTGACAGACCTGTGTTACAGGGTCCCAGCAAGACCATATTTCATTATTTCACTCCCATCTCTTCCTTCTTCCTGTTGGGACAGTAACAGGACGTATACAGAAAGCAGAAACAAGATTTAAACGATTAAAAAAAACCTATCTCACTTTCTTGTATATTTGAATGGGGACTCCCTGACTCCGTTTTGATAGATTATATAAAGCAGGTCTATTGAAACAAATATATGCGGAGTTCAGAGAAATTAAAATTAGAAGGAAAACAACTGTATTAAGGTGACTCCTGGTGTCTGTGTATAGTACAGGTGACATAATGCTTTTTCAATCAAAATGAAGCAAAGCTTGCCTGGACAGTCTATCTATCTGTGTCTCTCTTTGCCTCTGTCTCTCTTTCTTTGTCTCTCACTATCTCTGTCTCTCTGACTCGTGTGTGTGTGTGTGTGTGTGTGTGTGTGTGTGTGTGTGTGTAAACTAAGCATTTCCCAGGTACTAAGGTATTCATGATTTACAGTCAGAAACTATTTCTAAAAGCAGATATGTTGTCAAGCATCGTGGTACATGCCTCTAGTCCCAGCACTGGGAAAGCAGAGGAAGGTGGATGTCTATGATTCCAGGCCACTCTTGTCTACACAGAAAGGCTTAGGACAGCCAGGGCTTCACAGTGAGACCCTGTCACAAAATATACAAAGATAGGCAGGTCATTAAAAATGTAGTCTCACCTTTTGTGAATGGCTAGGTCTTTGAAGCCGTAACAGGTTAGTCAGTTAGATTTTTCAGGGCCATAATTTTCAATGTTGGCTGTGGCCATTTTAGGGCCTAGATGCTCTCAAAAAAGCGCCCGTGCTGCATCTGTTTATTTCTAGAGCTAGATCTTCTGTTTGGATAAAAAGCGTTTCTAGATAAAACATCTTAGCCATCTCTAAATCTTTTAAAACACTCTATTTGTGATTTTTTTAAAAAAGGCAGACATTTTTGTTTTGTTTGTAATCAATTTCTAACGAATAAGACACAATGCCAAGAATTTAGCACAACTGTGCACATACCCAAAATGCGCCAGAGTTGGGGGATGGGGGAAAGGAAAAAGAAAAAGGAAAATATTAAAGCTGCCTATGATATTGCTTGTGATACCTCTTTCTTTTCAATGCCAGTAATGGGGACTTTTCAGCTGGTGCTCTGTGTCCGTGCTGTGTGTTTCCTCTGTCATGGCACCATACTCACCATGCTTTCCTCTACTGTCTTCCCAAAAGCTGGGTGACCACGGTGAATTTCACCAAATGCAAATTACTGTTTAAAAGAATAAAGACTGGTTACTTTATGTCTCATTGTTTTCACTCTGCTGAGTGTTCAAATTTTTATTTTACGAACCCCATTGTATCCATTTTCCCCTTAGTTCTAGGATGAAAGTGGATGGCAAAGGCCACTCAATGTAAAGTAGCTGACACCCAGAGCAGATAGACTGGTTTAAAGCCCCTGTCAGTGCTATGGCTAGACTTGGAAATGGAACTAGTCTGGAGGCCACATCAGCACACATTTCTGAATCCATATGAGGCTGCTTGAAGCAGGTGGCTTTGAGTTTGCCTCAGAAACAGAGGGCATGCATGGAAGTGCTCATCCCTCAGAGACTGGCCCTGCTGCAGCCACCCTCAGGAGGAATAGGGCACCGCATTCTGCAGCTGCCCCTTATTTGCAGACCAGAGAGACTTTCTTCTGGTTTTTTCTTGCCTGCATTGCGTTTTTCTTTGTCTGCCAGCCAAACTAGAGAGAAGCCTGCAACAACATCTTGTCTTTGGGGATTTTTGTCTGCAGCTTTGCTACATTCCCTGGAGAAACTGCCAATCCTGGAGTTGATGGAGGGATTACAGAGAGCCACAAACATCATTCCCCCTCTAATCCATCTGGACCAGATGCAATATTGATAACAACCTTTACTTGACAGTCACAGACCGTTCAAATGAGAGTAAGGGGTGCTGTGGGTGGGGGACAGAGGGGCAATGGCAGTCTCTCAGTTGGAAGGACTGGTTTTCAAATCATGGAGGCAAGTGAAAAGCAAAACTTCCTTCTCAAATCTTTTGAAGTGATTCTGCCCCCCCCCCCCTCCTTTTGGTTACTGTTGTACATCTGGGTTGGAAAATGGATTCATTTATTTACCAGGAAACCCTGCTTTGCTGCTATGATCAGTTGTTTGGACATCATGGCTTAACTTGACTTCGCATTCCCTGCTGAGAGCTGTGCTGTTAAGGCGATGAGGAAGCTTGATTTGCATCAGATAATCACAATCAGGAATGAGGCAGACTCAGTGCTGATTAAATAAGGGCCCTTATTCCCCTTGGAGAGCTTCCTGATAACTGGAGCCACAGACATATTGGCAGGTCAAGCAAAAATCTGAGGATAAAATCAACATCACTTTTCTGTCACAGTGACAGTCAGAAGACCCACCAGAAGCCATCCATCCATCCATCCATCCATCCATCCATCCATCCATCCATCCAGTTACCCTCATCAATGAACTCAGTTACGCTGTGGGTCAGATATCCCCACCTACACACTGAAGCACTACCGCGCTGCTTGCTCTGGCACAGACCTGCACAAACACTGTGATAACTCTCAGAGTCGTCCAACAATAGTCCAGGCTGTCTTGTACAGTAAGTAAACAGAGCCATTGAAAATGTTGGGGGGGTGGGGGTGGGGCAAAGATCTGGCTGGTAGCAAAGCCTTCATGGAGTCCTTGGGAAAAAACTAGGTGGTAGTTACTTCCCAAATTCTATCTGTATGAGAATCACCTCAGGCACATTTATCTCATCTATTGGTTAAAATATCACAATATTTCAATATGATTATTTTAAAATATGATTCTAGATTCACATAATTCAGAATTGTAAATATCAAAAAAAAAATTTTTTTTTTCATTGTTTTGTTTTGAGACAGGTTGTCCTGGAACTTTTGTAGAGCAGGCTGGCTGGAATTCAAGGCATGTGCCACCACACCTGGCTACCTGATTTTTTTGGATGGAAAGAACTAATGCTACCAGTTCTTGAGTATAGGAGAACTTTAAAAAGAACTGATGCAGAGGCAGAGGCAGAGGCAGAGGAAGAGGCAGAGGCAAAGGCAGAGGTACAGGCAGAGGCAGAGGCAGGAGGAACAGGCTTTCTCTGTGTAGACCTGGCAGCCCTGGAACTTTCTGTAGATGAGTTAGTCTCAAACTCAGAAATCTGATTGCCCCTGCCTCCCAAGTGCTGGGATTAAAGGTGTGTACTATCACACCAAGCTAAGCTTAAAAACAAAACAAAACCAAAAAAAACCTGACTTCCACAAGTTGCTTCCTGATCAGAGTGAACAGAAAATAAAATAAAAAATATAACAACAACAACAACTCCAAATACCTTACCACAGTGTGATGATCCATGCCTGTCATCCTAGCACTTAGGAAGCAGAGGCAGGAAGATCTGGGTCACTGACTACACAGTGAATTAGAGGCTAGCCTAGGCCTAGGGAGATCCTGTTTCTAAAACAAAAACAAAACACCTTTGCCTTCAGGTAAGGTGGCAGATACTTGTAATTTCAGCATTTAGGTAGCTGAGTTACATATGAAAGCACCTCTCTCACTGTCCTCCCCCCAAACCAGTTCTTTTCAGGGTACTCTATTAGGTCAGATTTAACAGATTCCTATATACCCTTCAAATATGGAGATTCATATTGTATTCATTAATATTCTATAATTTACTCAGGGGCTGGAGAGATGGTTCAGTGTTTAAGAGCACTGGATGCTCTTCTAGGGGACCCAGGTTCAATTCTCAGCACCCATATGATAACTCAGCCATCTGTAATACCACCAACACCCACACCCACAGACATGCAGGCAAAACACCAATAGCCATGACATACATTTTTTTATTCGATGTATTTTCAAAATCAATATTTTTAAGAATTCTTATAGCTTTTTAAAAATGAGTTTTATTTTTCTTCTCTATCCCCATTTGATAGGGATCAAATACAAATTTCAGTTTAAACTTGGCCAAAGTAACTCAGCTAGCATATAGACTCAATGAAGGCCATCCTGCCACTCAAGGCCCTTTCTCTGAAGGCTCTATTCTATGTGGAATCAAATGATAATGGGTACCCACACATTTCCACAGGATTATTTGCTGTAGACTCATTTGAAGTAGTTTGGAAGAAATGATTTGCCTTTTGGTGTAAACTTCTCTGTAACTGCTGCAAGGCTGTGCAGCAGCCAGGGAAACTGATGTCATAAAAACCATCAATCATGGAGACAGATGTTACCGCTGACTTTACAGTGTTCTTGCTTTTTGGAGTTACTAATTTTGGACATAGGCCAGAATTCAAAATCTTTCCAGTGCGCGAAGAGCCTGTAGGCGCTAGTGTCCTGCGGTGCTAGTGTTAGTTATGTTAGGGTTGGCTTCTCTAACAGATGGCTGTGGGAGGGACTTCAGGGTGGCAGCTATAGATTCCTCTTGGGCCATTGCTTTTCTCTGGGCCACAGATCACTGCAGGTTCCCACTCATGGCAGTAGAAAGAGTGTTGGTGCTGTGTGTTGCTCTACAGATCCATCCTGGAATTGACACATGTCTAGTCTGCCCTCTTTCTTTGTCTAGAACTTAGTCAGTACAACTGAAACAGGTCACGCCATATCATTCTACATAGACAGGGAGGAAAGGACAAATGATGCTGAGTGACCAGCTGCACCCAGAGCAATGTCCAGTCCAAATGGGAGCCAGTTCTAGCAAGCCTCCTGAGGGTCGGTGCTGGAGGCAGTGGTTGTTGTGGGATGTGGATAGCTCCTCATAATGCATTAAATACTTTTTCTGCTGTTTTGATTTTTTTTTTAATTTAACTCGTTTTAAATTATGTATATATATGTGTGTGTGTGGGTTGCTTGAGGTGGAGGGTGGGTATGTGCATATGAGTGCACCAGGAATGTTGGGTCCCTCAGAGCTGGAGTCACAGGCAGTTGTGAAATGTTGGCACTGGGAACTGAACTCGGATCCTCCGCAAGAGCAATACGAGCTCTTAAAATGTGAGACCATCTTGTTAGCTCTCGGTTTGATGTATTTTTCCTTTTATTGAAAATAGATATTTTTTCAAAGCTGAGTGTGGTGGCACACACCTTTAATTCCAGCACTTGGGAAGCAAAGGCCAGTTGATCTCTGAGTTTGAGGTCACTTTAGTCTACAGAGCGAGTTCCAGGCTAGTCAGGGCTGTTACACATAGAAACCCTGTCTCAATCCTATATATATGGGATGTCCTCCACACATATGTCCTCCATCCCCTCTGGCTCCTACACTCTTCCTGCCTCCTCTCCTGTGAATTCTCTGAGCGCTGGAGGAATGATGTTAGAGCCAAGTGTTCCAAGGTCTCTCACTCTGGCTATGGGTCTCACCTGCTTTAGGAGGGAGCTTCTCTGATGGCTGACCGAGGCACTGAGCTGCTGCTTCCCCTGGCTGGAGTAGCCTGAGGGGCCCCAGCTGTTTTAGTTTTTGAGGCAGGGTTTAGCTATGTAGCACAGACTAGTCTCAAACTCCTGATCTTTTTGCCTTCATCTCCTGAGTACCAGAACTGCGAGTCTGTGTCACCCATTAGGCTCATCTTAAAGGATTTTCTAACAGATTGGATAAAGCATGGAGGGAGACTGGTTGATAACAAACATCAAGGTTTTGGCCTCAGAAACAGGAAGAATAGATTTATAAAGACAGGGAGAAGTAAGGAGGAAATTCACAGAGAAACATTTGAATTTGCAATTCAGCTCATTGAACAACCACATAGAAATAGCTTGTAAGGTTTGAGTTAGGAATCCAGGGTCTTAAGTCTACGAGACTGAATGAAATTAGTGACAGAGTTGGTTTCAGCAGAGGAGAGGTCTAAGGATCAAACTTTGAGCCACATTGGTTTTTTTTAGGGGACTGGGAGATGAAAAATCTGTTTATGGCAGTGGTTTTCAACCTTCCTAAAGCTATGGCCCTTTAATACAGTGCCTCGTGTTGTGGTGACCCCAACCATAATATTATTTTTGTTGCTACTTCATAACTGTAATTTTGCTAGTGTTATGAGTCATAAATATCTGTGTTTTCTGGTGGTCTTAGGCAAGCTCTGTGAAAGGGTCATTCGATCCTGGCCCCCAAAGGGGTCATGACCTACAGGTTGAGAAACATTGGTTTAAGGGATTGAATGGAGCAGCTAGTGAGGCAGGCACATGACTAATGAAGGGTAGTTACATAAGCCAACGGTTAGAAAAGTGTTTGAGGAAGGAAAGTAATCAGCTGCAGATTGACTCGTCTCAAATGCTATAAATAGGTTAGGTTGGATGAAAACTGGAAATTGTCTGCCAGATTTGTCAATATGGAAGATGTTGGCAATCTTGTTACAAACTGTTGGGTAAAATGACTAGTAGAGGTATAAAAAGCTGGTTGGCACTGAATGAGAGAGGGAGAGAGACACACACAGAGGAAGAGCACAGTGTAAAGAGGAGGGGTCCTCATTATCAATTTTGAGTAGTAAAAGGAACAAGGCCCCGAGGGGTGAAGGCAAATGAAAAGGAGGCAAGATTAAAGGCTTTAATGAGTCAGTGCTATGCTGAAATAATGAAGTGATCTGGAAAGACAGGAAGTGGGATTTGGAAGTCCAGGCATGGTGGCGCCTGGTATAATTCTATCATTTCGGAGGCAGAGGCAGGAGGATCACTGCAAATCCGAAGCCAGTATGGTCAGCAGAATGGGTTTAAGGTCTTCCTGGGCTAGGAAATAATATTCTGCCCCACAAAGCAGAAAAATGAATGGCAATAAAGTGGTCATTGCAGTGAGATGAAGGGGATGGTGAGAGATGCAATCCAGCCTTCTAGTGTAAGAGCACACAATTGGAGCAAGAAGTCAGGAATTGGGACTACAGAGACTAGAAGCATCACAGGACAGGAGTAATGGTAGAGAGAAGGAAGTGAAGAAACAGCTGATGTCATCAAAGAAGAAGAAGGATGGGTCTGGGAGCACGGGACCTCAGCCACCTGGTGGGTAGGAGGTACCCAGGGCATGGCAGCCAACCGCTCACTGACTCTTGGCGTTTTGGATGAAATCAAATGTGGCTCTGTTCTTATTTCTGTAATACCTTTTCTGTCCATTAGCTGAGGTAGACTTTTGGAGAAGGAAGAAATCTGCTCCATGCACCAAGCTGGTATTACAGAAACTCCAGGAATAGAACACCTCAAAGTCCAACCGGAAAACAGGGTCAGCGGTGGGAAATTTTAGGGAAGTTTGGGATGCAGGAAGGTTAAGCTCTGCAGTTCTGAGGGCCGTGAGGAGAGTCACTGACCTCCTGAGGAGGTTTCAGAGGAAGAGCAGGGTGTCAGGACAAGAAAGTGAAGGGGTCCTTCAAAGAAAAGGGTAGAGGTAACTGTGCTAAGGGCAATGCTGACAGCACTGCAGAAGGAGCCAGGGAAAGAGCGGGACTTAGGAGTGGAGTTGGACCGTGTGTGTGTGTGTGTGTGTGTGTGTGTGTGTGTGTGTGTGTGTGTGTGTGTGTGTTTGTGTGTGTGCATTTTTGTTTGTTTTGTTTTGTTTTGTTTGAGACAGGGTCTTGTGTATCCTAGTCTGTCTGGGAATCACTGTGTTGTTGGAGATGAACTTCTCATTTTCCTGCCTCTATCTCCTGAGTTCTGGAATTACAGGCATGCATCATCACTGCCGCGAGGTGCTGGGTTCAGACCCAGGGCTTCAAGCACACTAGGCAAGCCCTGCCCCACTGAACTGCATCCCTGGTCCCGAGGCCCTGGGATTTCTGACTTGCTCCCTCCTATAGCTCCTCTCCTCTGATTCCATTGGACCATCTCTGCTGGCCACCCTAAGTTCTTTCTTTGTCTGTACTGCCATCACTCATCTGTTTTTTTTTCTAGTTTTCTTCTGACTCTTCCATTCCCCTCCATTCTTTTTTCCTTCCTCTATCTTTTCATTTCTCCTTTAATTATCTTTCTTCACTTAGAAAATGAAGCATAAAATAACACACACACACACACACACACACACACACACACACACACACACACACGGGAAGGGGAGTTGCTCCATCAGAAGTGATGAAGAACTGCATCCCCAAAGCAACGCCATGCTGCCTCCTGCCTTGGCCACCATATCCCTGGACATTAATGTCCTAGCTATATTGACCAGACCCAAATAAGGAGAGAGAAACTCTCTTTTAGGAAGCTGTGTAGCCTCATATCCACAGCTAAGTTTGGTCCCTAGGAACGACACAGGAGGAGGCTCCAGGAGACACTGTGAAAGAGGCTGTGTGAGAAGAGAAGTTGGAGGAAGAAGATTGAATAATGCTACCCAATCTACACAGTCGACCCCTCCTATGATGCCAGTGTAGCTTCAAAAGGTCTCACTGCAGCCTGCCACTGAATTATCACTCACCACTGCCTAGCTAAGGAGAGATTTTTGATTAGCAGGAATATCCACTTTTGCTTATATTGATCCAAATTAAGGCATAGTAGAGACTTTGGGAACATACTTAGAAAATGCAACATTCAGGTAGGTGCAACATCATTTGAGGGTAATTTTTACAGCTAAGGGAATGAAAGTGAGAGCTTTGAGAGAATTATGGTGTAAGAGGAAACATACCCAGAGAATAGAAAAACACTGGATCCAGGACTCTGGGATGTCGCACCATGTCTGTCTTTCTTGCCCAGCTGCCTCCTTTAGCCTGAGGACACTGTAAGAATCAATTTGGTTAATTGAGGGCAGGAGCTTGCACAGAGAGCAGTTTCCTATTCCAGTGCTTTCACCTCCTCTGGCTCCTTAATGCAACTCATTCCATCATTGGTGGGCTCTGTTCTGTCTAGACTTGAGAACTAAGTGGGCTCAAAGACAGGGCAATGCTGTCATTACTCATCTGACCCAGTTCCTTAGCAGCAACTAGCACTTGCTGAGGCCCTATATTCAGTCTTCTGACCCCAAACTCAGTTCATTTTTATAGCCCAATGTGTTACCTGACTTCTCCCTAGGGCTCATGTTCTCTGAGCTGGCAAGAACTGAGGTCACACACAGCTTGTGTCAGTCTGAACAGAACCTCAGTATGAATGGCTGAGTATAGAGAAATAGGTTTGGCTCCTGAATTATTTTTGATCATTTAGTGAATAACGTTAAGGGGCCAGTGAGAAGCCACACTAGGTAAAGGCACTTGCTGCCAAGCCTGATGAGCAGAGCTGAGTCCCTGGACCCCATGAGCCAGAAGGAGAGAAACACCGACTGCAAGTTGTAGTCTAACCACCATGCACATGCTATGCTGTCACACACACACACACACACACACACACACACACACACACACACACACACACATACACACATACTCAGACTCCCCAGGAAAGTATTGTCATTTCTCTTGAGCCTGGGACACATGAGTAACAGCTTTGTCAACTTTCCACATAGGTCCAAAGTCTTTGAGTCCTCGTCATGGCTTTGCCCATGTAAATAATACACATTCATTCAAGACTTCACTTACTCTCTCACTCAGGACTCCCTCTGCTCCCTACACGTATCTCATTTTTAGTCTTTCATTCTTGGCAGCCACATTGTGTTTCATTGCGTGGGGAAGGCATACCTTGTCTACGTGATCCTATGGTTAGAGGCATGCAGGCTGCTTGAAACCTTTCCTACTGTAAACAAAGCTTCAAGGGCTTTGATGGGCAGTATAGTTATCCCAGCACTGGGATTTTGAAAGCTAGATCTCTTATAGATCAAGGGGTATGGCACAGTAGATGTACATTTCAAAATTTCATAGATCCTGCCAAACTGACTGTCCCCTCAAACTGGGCATCAGTTCATGCTTCCCTAACAGGGTGTGGATGCACGTTTACCCACATCCCACTAATAATTGGCCTCCATCTGAAGGTCTGCAAAGGAGCAATCTGTCAGACGGAGGAAAAGCCAGGTGGGAATATGTGTACACTGAATACACCTGACACCTTGTTGACTCTCTGGGCTCATTCTGCTGATCTTGCTGGCTAAGCTGGGGTCCCCTCCCTTCTCTCTGGACTCTGTGAGGATCCTGGCTGAGAGACAGTCGATGAGGGGCACCAAAGCACTCTCTTTCACTTTGATTTAGAGTCTGCCCCTCAGTGCAATGCTACTCAAGAGGGCACGCTCTGATGACTGTAAATAGTCTCTGTTTGTATTCTAGCTGGAGATAGGCATGAGAGACCAGTGTTTGTTCATTTTCATCAGGCAGTATTTTCAGGCATGGAGTGCTCACCTTAATCCTTAATTGTATTCACAAAATCAAAGCCCCCCTGGCTCACACAGATCTAAACGTGTCTAGGTCTCTTGGTTTTCATTCTACACGTGTGGAGGGCTCCGTTTCAGAATGCCCTCTCCACTTCCTGCCTTGCCCTTGATTTAAAGGGAAATGCAATAGGAGAGAGAGGCAGTGAAGCTTGGGACCCTTTGAAGCACCAATAATTTGCATGAACAATGATGCCCACTTTTGTTTTTAAGACCACTTAATAGACTTCATTTCTCAAACCTAAACCACAGATTAATCTTTCCCAGCTAAGTTCTTAGAGAGAAACAGGCACAAATTTATTCTAAGGGTTTCAGGCAGTAAAAATAATGTGTTTTTTAATGGGTAGTAAAACTCTTGGGGGAAAAAATGAGCCTACACACTGAGTGGGTTTTTCCAAAGAAGACTCGTGTTTCAGACAGACAGACAGAGACAGAAACAGAGACAGAGACAGAGACAGAGACAGAGAGACAGAGAGAGACACAGTAAACATACCCAAGGCTGGAACCAGTGAGCTAAAGACGAAAGTACAGAGAAATCTCCAAAAGTTGACACATTATTTTAGACAGGGTTTCTCAGGGTAGTCCTGGCTCTCTCTCTCTCTCTCTCTCTCTCTCTGTGTGTGTGTGTGTGTGTCTGTGTCTGTGTGTCTGTGTGTGCGTGTGTCTGTGTGTCTGTGTGTCCTCATGACATTGGATCACTGGAGCTAGAGATACAGGCAGGTGTGAGCTGCCCAATGTTGGTACTGAAAAATCAAACCCAGATCCTCTGCAAAAGCAGAGAACAGTTTTAACCAATGAACCTGTCTTCAGCCCTTTTCTTTGCTTTTTAAAGCAGGGAGGATTTTCTTCTTTATGAAGGTAACATGCCAACAGTACAACTGAGAAGCCCAACACTAGGCCTCGTGGTTCGTGCTTCTAAGCCCATTACTCAGTAGTTGAGGCAGGAGGATCAAGAGCTGGCTCCGCTGGGCCACATAGTGAAACTGCCTCAAAGTAAATGAATAAGCAACTAGCAGAGTTTTCAAATACAAAACAGTATGGCAGAGGAAGTTTGTGGTTTTTCTTTTAAAGATTTTTGTTTGTTTGTTTGTTTGTTTTTGAGACAGTGTCTCACCGTGTAATTCTGGCTGACCTGGAACTTGCTATGTGGGCCACACTGGCCTCCAAATCACTGAGATCCCCCTGCCTCTGACTCCCAGATACTGGGATTAAAGGAGTGATCCACCATACCCAGTTTAAAGGAAGTTTTAAAGCATGTAACCTCTGAAATACCACAAGCCATCAAAAGATCACATTGACATTTGATCCCATATTATGCCTGTAATCCCAGCATTTGAGAGGTCTACAAAGCAGAACCCAAAGTTCAAGAACCCAATGCATATGTTCCATGCTCTTTTTCGACACTTTCCCATAAAAATTTGTAACTACTATCACTTGACATCTTCCTTAAAAATATGCATTTACTTACTTATTTAATGTGTATGCATGTACACTTGAGTGTATGTATGTGCACCGTGTGTGTGAGAGCCTGAGGCGGTCTGGAACTGGGGTTACAGGCAGTTATGATCTACCATATGGGACTGGGAATCAAACCTGGGTCTTTTGCAAGAGCAACAAGAGCTCTTACCTTCTGAGCTATCTTTCCAGCCCTTACATCTTATATGCACCTGGTATATATGAATATGTGTCATATATATATATGCATATTAAAGCCAGGTATTTGTGCATGCAGGTAAGTACCCAGGGGTCACCCTCAGTAAAACATTCCTGTGTTATGGCTGGACATTTTATTCTGTGGTTTCTTATAATTTACTTAACCAGTCCTCTTGCTGTGGGACAGATAGGCTCTTTCTAATTTTTTTATATGCAATTGCAACCAGCATTGCTGAGACCATCCTTAGAGCTTCTATACAATATATTTCTCAATGGATAACAAATGGATTGAAAGGCCTTTCACTCTGTTTTATTTAGTTCATTTTTTTCCTGACAGGATCTTGTTTTGCTGCCCAGGTTAGTTTTAAATTCCTGGACCCAAGCAAATTTTCTGTCTCAGTTTCCTCAATATCAGGGATTACAGGCTTGCACACCTGTACTCACCTCTTAGAATATTCTAGAAAGGTGTAAAATTGTAATTCCTCAGCATGCCAGTACAGTATCTATTCCCCCAATAAAAGTAGATATCAACATTAATGTTTACTGCCACCATTGTGATCAGTACAGTGATCTCAGTTTTAATTAGTATTTTTTTTTAAAGGATTTATTTATTATGTATATAGTGTTCTGCCTGCATGCAAGCCTACAGACCAGAAGAGGGCACCAGGTCTCATCACAGATGGTTGTGAGCTACCATGTGGTTTCTGGGAATTGCACTCAGGACCTCTGGAAGAGCAGGCAGTGCTCTTAATCTCTGAGCCATCTCTCCAGCTCCCTTAATTTGTATTTTTTATTAATAAAATTTGACCCCTTTATCATATACTTAACAGTCTTCTGCTCAATAAAATTGGAGATTTTTTTCCATTATGAAAAACAACCAAGAGGCTAAAGAGACAGTTATGTGGGTAGCTATTCCTAGAACCCATATGTGGGGTAAGTTTCGTTTTTTGTTTTTTGTTTTCTGTTTTGTTTTGTTTTGTCAATATGACATGGTCTAGAGTCATCTGGGAAGAAGAATATCAATTGAGTAATTGCCTCCGCCAGATTGGTGTGTGGGCAAGCCTGTGGGGCATTCTCTTGATTAATGATGGATGTGAGAGGTCCAGCCCACTGTGATCCTGGGTTGTCTACAAAAGGTAGGTGAGCAAACCGGGAAGATCAAGCTAATAAGCAGTGTTCTTCCACAGTGTCTGCTGCCATTCCTGCCTTGAGCTTCAGCTCTGATTTCCCTCAGTGATGGACTGCTATCTGAAGTGTGAAGATGAAATAAACCCTTTCTTCTTCTTCAAGTGGCTTTTGGTTACGGTGTCTTCCACAGCAATAGAAAGAAAACCAGGGTGTCAGGAAAAAAAGCTGGCATGCTACTGTGCTTGTTGGAGAGGAGGAGACAAGTGGGCCATCCAGGGCTTGATGGCCAGCCAGCCTGGCTCACATCGTGAGTTAAAAGGCTGGTGAGATATGCTGTTCTCTACCTGTTACTGACTGCGGGGGTGGGGGGGGGGGAGGTAGACAGAGCCAAGGAATGACGTCTGAGGGACACACAAGAACACACACACACCACACGTGAAGAATACCAGCTAGGGCTGTGGGTGGACCTTAGTAGGAAAGAGCATGTCTAGCCCAAGGTCTCAAGTATGCAAAGAGAAACAAAGAAAGAAAGAGGACAGCGATGATTTGGTGTGACATTTTTATAGACATTTCTCAATTGAAGGCAGGTGAAGCAGTGCTCAACATCCCTGACATCAGAATCAAAGGCACAAAGAGACGTGAGCTCATCGGCCAGAAGTGTTACCGGCAGCAAATAGGAAGTACCAGACGCTGGTGAAGCTACAGAGAAAAGAGCGCTCCAATATGTTCTTCTTTGTGTTGTAGGTCTACGAAAAACAAAGTGGAATTGCACAGAAAAAAAAACCCCTAAAAATAGAGTCTCCCTAAGACCCAGCAATCCCACTACTGTGTGTGTAGCCACAGAAAACTAACTCAGGATATTGAAGAATCATCTTATTTTCCCACCTACTGCAGTGCAATTTACAAGAACCAAGATTCGGACCTGGCCTAACTGTCCATAAACTGATGAATGCATAAAGAAAATGTGTCACAGACAGACAGACAGACACACACACACACACAATTTAGCCACAAAAAAAGATGAAATCCTGCTGCTTGCTACAAGATGGTTGGGTGCAGAAGATGCTGTGAAAAGGGAAAACAGCCAGCCAGAATCAGGATGACAAACAGCTGATAAGCTGCCTTCCCTGTGAAATATAAAGATCTGATCTTTTGCACTTTCTAGAGTAGGAAGTGTTTACCAGAGGTTGGGGAGGTGTCGCGCTCAAGGGGGTACTGCGGGAGAGGGTGATGGCCAATAGGCACAGAGACAGAGGTGGGAAATGTCAGGTCTGGGGCTCCAGCACACAGCAGCGTGAGTACAGTTAACAGTGCTATGTACTTTCAAGTCTCTGGAAGAAAGGGTTTTAAATGCTTTCACCACATAGAAATGAGAAATGTGTGAGGTGACGGACACGCTCGTTATTGTGATTTGATCATTGTACAATGTATACATGAACCAAACACTGAGGTGCACCCCATAAATATGTAGAATTATTATATGTATCAATGACCAGAACAGAAACTACTTAGCTATCACACACACACACCACATATGTTTTCCCAGTTTATTTTCAGATGTATACATATCTGAATATATGTATCAGAACTAAGGATTGAACATAGAGCCATATGCATACTAGCTGTCTCTGCTTTAGAGCTTTGATTCTTTAAAAAAAATTATTTTTATTATTTTGCAATTTTGAGACAGAGTCTCACTCTATAGCTCTGGCTGGCCTGAACTGACTGTATAGACCAAGCTGGCCTTGTACTCATAGAGATCCTCCTGCCTCTGCTTTCTGAGTAATGAGACTAGAGGTATGTGGCTCAATACCTGGCCTATTTTTTAATTTTGATTATGCTTAACCAATCATGTTTTCAGATTTAGTTGAAAATCAAAAATGCGCTTTTGGAAGGGAAAATGATACACGTGTCACGACAGTAAGAACTTTGATAAAGTAAACTTGGGAGCAGGTGGTGAAGTGGGACAGAAGGCATCTTTCATCAAGGATGCAGAATTATCTGCTTGGCAGTTCTCCAAGCCAGAGGCATTTCCCAAAAACAAGGAAAAGAAGAAGCTAAGACCAAGCATCTAAGGATAGCATACTCATTTCTCCTTGCTTCTGTCTCAGCTCTGTGCATTTCTAGGGCATGGGTGATTGTGTGATTAGAGCTGGATGTAGTGGTGAACTGGGAGTCCAAGGCTAGCCTGGTCTACACAGTGAGTTCCATGCTAACCAGGGATACATAGTGAAACATCTCAAATAACAACAAAACAAAACACTCCCCTCAAAAGAAAAAGTCCAACTGTGACTGGATAGATCCCCTCTTGCTATGATTTGGTCTCTTCTTCCAACCTTGTGAAGACTTCAGCCCTCAAAACTGCCTACAAACGAAATATGAGATTCTTTGCTTATGGCATTGACCTAGATTTAGCTTTACTTAACAGTTAAAGGTTAAAGACAAGACGCCAAACTAAAAATAAAACAACTTCAGTAAATGTTATCCTAGACTCTGGTGTGCTGACTCAAAGCACTTAACAAATGGTGTTGACTGAGTAGGAAATTTGTATGCATTTGGGCTCAAATTGCTTTCAAAATTATGTAAAACCCAAAAGAACATTCTATCCTCAAATATCCTAACAATTTTGTTTTGAGACGTGAATAAATACCATGTAAATTTAAGAAATATTTATGAGGTAGCAGACACTGCTCTTAGTGACTTGTAAATACATATATTTATTCAAATTTATTATTTTCATTAAGCCAAACCAGTTATTTCCTTAGAGTTTGGCATACACTCATGTATACACACATACATTTATGATTTGCCTAATGTTTTCTCAAACAGCAAACAAAGGAAGGCTTAGGGTGGCCTGGAAGTCCCATATCAGGAAAAGTATGGTCTTTCACACAGAGACTTGCACATCTTAGGAAGTAAACATAAGGCATGGAAGGTTTGCACTAACAATGTGTGAAGTCTATGCTAGGAATATTGTATGTATACAAATATGTATATTTATGTGCATGAGTTTATAAATACACACACACATATGTGTGTGTGTGTATATATATATATATATATATATAAGCAGATGTGTTGCTGGGGGCTAAAGAGAGCGCTCAGCGGCTAAAAGCATGAACTCTTGAGGAGGACCCAAGTTTGGTTCCCAGCCCCCACATCAGACAGCTTAAAACCACCTATAAGTCCAGCTGTAGCAGAATCCGATGCCTCTGGCCTGCAAGGGTACAGGCAATCATGTGCACACACCCACACAGACACATAATTAAGAATAAAAATAAATCATATGTCCATCATACACTGAAAAATGTGTCCTTCTCTATCCTGTACCTCTTCCTCCTCTGAGGCATCCATCGCTGACTTACATGTCTGTCTAGAAACACTTGATACACTCACACAATGATGTGCTCTCCCTTCCTCTCCTGCCCCTTTCCTGCAGGAAGTAGAAACATAGCATGCAGTGAGCATTGTGTTCTGCCTGGAGTACTTTTTTTTTTCATTTAACAGTGTGTCTTGAGGATGCATTGTTCCATTCTATATTTTTGATTTATCCAATATATAATATGTTGATTCAATTAAGAATGGGCTTTTTAGAGCCAACAAGCTGGGTCATCTAGTAAAAGCGCTTCCACACAAGCCAAATGATCTGGGTCTGACCTTCTGAACCCATGGTAGAATGAGAGAATAGACTCTTGAAAGTTCTCATCTGAGCTCCACATATGTGCTATGGTGTATGAACACACAGCAACAACAACAAAACAGTAACAATAACAATTTTTAAGGTGTTGTTGTTATTACAAACCAAAGTGGCCACTGGGAATGGCAGTGCATACCCTTATTCCTAGCACTTAGGAGGCGGAGACAGATGAGTATCTGTGAGTTCTAGGTCAGCACGGTTTGCATAGAGAGTTTTCAGCTACATAGTAAGGACTCTTTCTCAAAAAACAAAAACAAAATAAAACAAAGTGGCCGGGAATGTCATTAAGCACATATCATTTTGTATGCATGGGAGTGCATTTGAAGGACAAGTTTTGGCAGGTAGACATTCTGGATTGCAGAGCGCATTCACTTTTAATCCTGAGAGAAAGCAGTGATGAGAATCAGCACAACGATTTGGTAAGCTCTTACTTAACAAGGGCACCGTGTTAAATGGTACTATCTAGGCTGAATGAATACAGAAACAGTGTCTAGGTTGAAAGGGACACCAAAGTCTCTTTCTTGCAATGTCTCACTCAGCACACATCACAGTGTCTAGAATTTGTGGAAAAGTGACCAGACTTGATGAGGCTTACCTCACAGGCAAGATTGAAGTCAACCCACAGGAACCTATAGTTCTCAGTGGGCGGGAACAAATGACTTAGAGGCTTTGAGACGTGTTTTACTGTAACTGCCACTGTTACATAGTGCAGTGATGTTACTTTCCATTATCAGCATCAGCATCAATCATCATTATTATTTTGAGATGGGGTTTCAACTCTACAGCCAAAACAGCTCTCAGATGCTCAATCCTCTTCCCTCAGCCTTCTGAGATGCCACCATGCCTAGCTCTTATCTGCTGCCAACTGGACTGAGTAATAGAATTTATGGGTATCAGATAATCTTTTACCTACAAAATGACAATTTTCATTTATACTTTGGTAATAGCTCAACTAATACTGAGTTTATTTCTTGATATTGAGGCAGAATTCCTTATTAATCTCGGGACTATTTCATAAGGAAGATTTGCCTAGAGTCAAGAAAGTGTAGACATGCAAGTGAAGGTAGAAGAGGACAAGAGCACCGAGGTAGGAGGACAATGAGAACGGCTCTACAATGACCAAAGTGTGGATCAGAAGAATAGAGTGTCATTTATACAAAATTTCTTGAGCTGGTTATCCCAGTTCCCTGTGTCAAGTAGACTCCTTCAGCCACAAGACTATATAAAGCAGGCCCTGGTGGCTACTTTCCTAAATATATGCACTCAGTTGGGACTTTACCCTCAATATAGCAACTGATAGAAATTGAAATTATGGTGCATTTTAGAATTCGGTACTAAAAAATGAGTTGAATGTAGGATCAAAATGTAGAGCTGAGTGTGGTGGGTCACATCTTTAATCCCTGTGCTTGGGAGGCACAGGCAGTTGGTTCTCTGTAAACTGAAGGTGCTCCTCATCCACATAGTGAGTTCCAGGACAATCAGGACTACATAAGAGGCCCAGTCTCAAACAACAACATCCCCATCTCTTTGTATCTTTCCTATGCCCTTGCAACCTTCCCCCAAAGAAACACACACACACACACAGATGCACATGTGCTCACGTGTGTGCACACACATGCAAAGCATAAATAACTTCTCGTTTTGGCAGCCAAAGTGTGTCCCACAGTCTATCCCTCCGTCCACACATCTTCACTTGGAAATGATGACTGCAATGGGTCATTGTTCTGGTTCAAGGCATCTGGCTTCTGTCACACCATCAATATTGGATCTTCAGCGGGATTCCTCCCAATTATCCTGTTGTTGCCTTATGCCGTAGAGATTCTGCAGCTTTACATCTGCAGGACAGGCCTTTTCACATGCTCCAATAGTTCACTGATGATGTAGATTTTGGGGTGAGCCAACTCAAAGTTCTGGATCTGGACCTGGCTGGCAGCTAAGCTGGTCAACCTCCCAGCTCTCTGGCATCTGCACCACTAGGGTAATGTCTTCAGCACTGCTCTGACAGGACCAGCTCTATATGTGCCTTTTCTATCAGGGACAGCTCCACTGCATTGTCCCACTGAGGTGCAGGGTCCCAAGTGTTATATGAGAGAAGAATAAAAGTGTTGTTGTTGTTATTGCTTTCTAAAGAAAAGAAAGCCGGTTGAACAAGCCGTGGGGAGCAAGCCAGTAAGCAGCACCCCTTTACGGCCTCTGCCTCAGCTCCTGTCTCCAGGTTCCTGCTCTGTTTGAGTTCCTGTCCTGACTTTCTGATGTACAGTGATGTGGAAGTGTGAGCCAAATAAACCCTTTCCCCTCCCCCCAGGTTGCTTTGGTTATTTTTTTTTTTTTTAAACTAAAACAGTCCTTCTACATCTTTACGACCTGCTTTCAAACTTTTACACTATAGCAATTTCGACCTCTTTCCATTTTACATTTTAGTTTTGCTAATTACCTCTGAAGTGGCTGCATAGCAACCTAGTGAGCCCTGGACTATAATTTGCCTGTTCATTTTAGGTTACTTCCAATTCTATGCTGTTACAGAAAAGCATCTTTTGACCCTGGGAGACTGAAGGAAAAAAAAAAAAAAAAAAAACAGCTACAGTTTCCTTTTCCTTACTTAAAAAAGTGGGTTACTCTAGCACACAACTTCTCTCTGGCAACAGAGAAATACATTTCTCTACTGTAGTCGAATTAAAGCAATTACACAGCAAAACACTGAGGGAAGTGGTTGGCAGATACTGAGTGACCAGTGAAGGCTGCTATGCCCCACTTTAGGGCTCAGGGAGGTCCTGGATTGTAGGATTAGACACAACAAAAGGGGGAATCCAAGGAAAAATGGCAGCAGGACCCCAAATCATCCTCCCCACCTGCAGCGTGGCTCAATCAACATAGATTTCATTTCAACTCATTGCTGGAAGGTATCAGGCAAGTGTCCACAGGAAGTTTTCCCTTGCCATTTTTTTTTTCTCTTGTACTACAGAAGCACCCGGCAATAACAGAGGTTTAACCTGAGCCTAAGACTCAGACCATCAGTGCAGTTACATTTGTTTCCTTCCTGTAACTGGCTAGCTGCCTCTACCCTTCTCTAACTTCTAAAATAAGCCTTAAAGGTAAAAGTCCTGCAATGGTGGTACATGCCTTTAATCCCAACACTCCATGGGAGGCCATGGGAGGTGACCATAGTAGAAATGCATTGTATTAAAAGTATTATAATGAAATTCATTACTATGTATGATTAATATATGCTCATGAAATAAATCTAAAAGGAATTTCAGTGGAGATGGAAAAATGCATAGGTCTCTTTCATTAGGGCTTACTAGGTATTTGTAGTCAGCAGGGAGAAGCAAGGTGGACCTTGGGCCCTTCAATAAAAGCTGAGGTCTGTATAATCACTCCCATCGCTGGCTGGTTCCAAGATATCACTCAAAGCACAGCTTCACAGCACTGGCTTTAGAATATTTGGTAGAAAGGAAATGGAACTCATTCTCCTTTAGATTCTTGTTAGATTTAATACTATAGAGTTGTCCCAGAAAAAAACTCATCTTGAACAAGTTTTGGTTTTACTTTTTTGCTTATTTTTTGAGACAGTGTCTTACCATGGAGCTCTGGCTGGCCTAGAACTCACTATGTAGATTAGGCTGTTCAGCTCATAGAGATCCGCCTGCTCTTACTTCCTACATGCTGGAATTAAAGGCTCCTGCCATCACGCTCAGCTCTTGGTGTAATGGTAACGGGTGGGTCTTGTGCAGCAGGTAGCCACTGATGCTGTGGGTTTATGAATGCAACAGCCATGGCTTGTCAGGAAGACAGTGTGTTTCACAGCCCATCTTCCATCCTCTGGCTCTTTTATTCTCTGAACCAGCTTCTGTGATGTTTCCTGAGTCTTAGAGGGAGTTGTTATATTCCATTTAGAGTATTTTTTTTCTTATTTCCCAAGACTTCCAAAAATGAGATTCAGAAAACTCGTTTTTTTTTTGGGGGGGGGAGCATCTATTGTCCTAAAACAGTGGAACATAATGTTCTTGTTTGTTTCGAAGAATGACGGATGGGCAAGCTGCGTCTCCAGTCAGCTCCAATTCTGCATTTTCAGTAGCATAAAGAGAAACATCCCATTCCTTTTATAGAAAAGCAATCCCCTGAGGTTGTCCCTTAAAAGCTGTTTTGATCGGTGCATATTGTTGCTGCCAAATTCTTCAACTCCCAAACTACCATTATGCATTTTCTCCTGGACGGAGAGTTTTAGGATCAGCCCAGCTGACCCCATAATAAGGCCATTTATTTCTCCCTGAGATGGAAGATTCATTTATTTTTCCCTTGTTTCTCCTTGGCAATTATCTCTCTTACTACCCATAATCTGCCCAATCTTTTTTTTTCAATAACATCCTGTGATTAGAGCCAATTGGCTCATGTTGAAAGCTAGAGCATAGTTAACCAGGCACAGAAATATCACCCTTGGATTGCAGAAAAGCAGCTTCCAAGGAGTTGGAGCCGGAGAGCTCTCTGATGGGGAAGAGTGAAGGCTGACCTGACACTAGAATTTAGTTCTGTTGAAGAAAGCAAAAAGCACTTGCTCAAAATAAGGCTGAGGAACATATGGCAGTTCCTTATGGCAGACCAAAGGACAGATCTGCCTGCAAATGAGGTCAAAAGATGTCTTGTTCATTTTCAGATATTGTCTCAATTATTATACTGGGCAGCATTTCAGAAGATGTTTCAAAAGAAGAAGAATCAGGGAATCTCAATAACAGCAATAATGGCAGTAGCAGCTGTCAATCAAAGGCAAACACTTGCATTTATTAACTTACATTACTCTTTTCATAGCTCTTCAGTATAGGCACTGCTATTTCTTAGGCAATCAAGGTCTTATTTTACTATTTAGTATAGGCATTTAAATTTTTAATTTACTTTTAGTATTTTATGTGTATAAGTGTTTTACACACACACACAGACACACACACACATGCATGCATGCATGCAGGCATGCACTATAGATGTCAGAAATAGGCATTAGATTTCCTGGGACTGGAGTTAGAGATAGTTGGGAGCCATCATGTGGATATCAGGAATCGAACCCAGGTTCTCTGCAATAGCAAAAAGTGCTCTTATCTGTTGAGGTAACTTGCTAGCCCTCAAAATTGTGATCTTTGTGTGTGTGTGTGTGTGTGTGTGTGTGTGTGTGTGTGTGTGTGTGTGTGTGTGTGTGTGTGCTGTGAGTGCACGCTGCTTGTTCTGTTTTGTTTTTTGAGACAGATCTCATTATGTAACTCTGGCTGGCTTGGAATTTACTATGTAGACCAGGCTGGCCTCAAACTCACAGAGATCTGCCTGCCTCTGTCTCTTGAGTGCTGGGATTGAAGGAGTGAACCATCACGCCAGGGCCTAGTGTTGTAGGCATTTTATAGAGTAATTTTCTCAAAGTTACCCAGCTAGTAATTAACAGAGAAAAAATTTGTGTGTGTGTGTGTGTGTGTGTGTTTGAACATGTATTTGTGTAGGTAAATGTGTATATGTGTACATGTGTACATGTGGAGGTCAGAGGTCAGTCTGAGTGCTGTTTTTTCCTGTAGGAGCTGTCTACTTTGTTTTGAGACAAGGTCTTTCATTTGCCTGGGGCTTATTGATTAAGCTAGGCTGGCTAGCCAGTAAGCCCCAGGAGCCTGCCTGTCTCTTGCCATCACAGAGCTGGCATTAAAAGCATGTGCCACCTTTCTTGACTTTCTTGAAACAGGTTCTGGGGTTCAAACTCAAATCTTTATGCTTGAGCAGCAAGCGCTTTAGCCCTGGAACCATCTTTGCAGCTCCTACTGTAGTCTATATTCTGTGATTGCCGTTAGATTACCAACATCACAGTAACTGTGTGTCATAGCATAACTCCAGGTGATGTCTAATGTTGGTAGCTGGGATAGAGGGAGCTTATGGTAAAGTATACACACACACACACACACACACACACACACACACACACACACACTCACCTTATACCCTACCGCCCACATCCAATCACCTTCTCACTCATGTGGTATACTTACTATAGAAACTGTCACTTACATGGCTGGAGAGAGGACTTAGTAGGTAAGGGAATCTGCCAAACTCAAGCTTGATGGCCTGAGTTCGATTCCCGGAGCTCAGGTAAAGATGGAAGGAGAGAACAAACTCTACAGAGTTGTCCTCTGACCTCCACAGGTTTACTGTGGTATGCGCCCCCACCCTGCCCACAACACTTAATCACTCTCTCGCTGGTATGGTATACTTATTATAGAAACTTTTTAACACGTAATTAAACATATTTGACACCAGTTCAATGTGGACCTTGATTCCTTCTTTGCCTGTGTGTAGTTTGTGTTCAGCTTTCTTAAAGAAATACCTTTTCAGGGGAGAGTTGAATGGTTACATCCCAAAGGGCTCTCTCAGCTGCTCAGATGCCTGCCTAGGTGACAGGTGGGATTTAGACAGAGAGACAAGGAATAAAGCCATAAGCTTCTTCACTGCACCACATGAAGCCAGCACAAGGAGGAAAGCATCGATGGGACACAAGACAGGAGACAAATCTTAGTTTGGTGGTTGGCTGGTACATAACTTGTCTTCCTTCCTTCTGTCTTCCCTTTATTCCTTTATCTCTATTTTTTCTTCTTTGAGTGTGTGTGTGTGTGTGTGTGTGTGTGTGTGTGTGTGTGTGTGTGTGTTACATGTATGTACACAAATACATGTGGAGGCCAAAGATCAATCTCAGGTATCTATCTTCATGGCCCATTCACTTTTTAAAGGCTAGCTAATTAAGTTTTCTTAGTGTTTTCATTTTTTTATTTTTCCAACATATTATTATTATTTTACTTTTACATATACATTTATATTATTACAAGTATATACAGTAAACTACATACAGCAAGAAGGACCACAAAATAATTAGGAATTATATAAATGTTACATTCATAGTGTTTTGCCTATTTGTAATTTGGCAACCTTGAGGAAAACATCTTTCCTATCTTGGTGAGTCTACAACTCTGAATGTAAGTCAATATTTATCATATCTCATCTCTATCAACCTAAAAACTTTTATCTAGACCCAAAAACATCTTAATCCATAAACAACTAAGCTTAATTGTAAAACTAAACTATCTGGTCCTCAACCCTATCAGAGACTTGAGAAGAAATAAAATAAAAATCTGAGTAAACAGGAAGTGCAAGTTAGCAGCTTCCAAAATGAGAAAATGACAGTTTTCTTCCTAGACAGTCACCCAAAACTCTCTATAACGGAGCATCATCTTCAGTCTTCTGGCCCAGTATATCTGACAGACATATTTGTGGAGCAGGAACTATTGAAGACTGGCTTACTCTGTCTTGACAGACTTGGCTGTTGACTCTACCTGTGTTCAAGTTTGCCCACTTTTAGGCAGAATTCTGTCTGAAGCAGAAATGAGGACATTTTGCCCAGTGGCTGGTTTGCCACATTTGAAGCCAACTCCATAAGGAGGTTCTTTGATGCTCATCATCTTCTCTGAGGTAGGTTGGGTGTTGCCAGGAGTTAACCTGCCTTATTGTCAAAGGATCCTTAAAATTATAAAAACATCCTTAAATGCCATATTCTGTAGGTCTATAAGGTTTTGAAGGTCTCATTTAACTATTTTACCTTATATATCTGTAGAATCCTATCTATCTGTTACACTTAAGATGTATATTCTTGTGATGAAAATAGACTAGTAATGGACATGACCATGAGTTGACCAACTAACAATTAACTTGTAAACTTAATTATCCTAAACAGCCTGCAATAGCACCTTAAAAGTATTGGAAGTAAACCTTGTATTATAATTCAGTTTTATTGGTACACTACTTCCTATTAAAGTAGATATATATTTAATGAGTGTGAAGAATAATCATGAATTTGAATTCTATGCCAATATATCAAATTTGAACTTATTTTGCATCAATATTCAAAATTCTATACCAATGAATTAAAAATAACCTTGTTTATGAGTAACAGTTAAGGCCTTAAGTTGAAGAGCAGGTTCAATAATCTACTTTTTGTCCTGTCATCCCTATATATTACTATATTCCCCCTTTTTTTCTTTTTAACCCCCATCTCTATGTTTTTAGTGTTTTTCAAGACATGGTTTCTTTGTGTAGCCCTGGCTGTCCTGGAACTTGCTCTGTAGACATGACTGGCCTTGAACTCAGAAATCTACCTGCCCTTGCCTCCCAAGTGCTGGGATTAAAGGTGTGTGCCACTACCACCCAGCCACATGTTGTAGTTTTGTTGTTGTTTTTAACATAGAAATGTTATGTGAATATGTTTTTGTTTTAATTCCAGATGGAGAATATGAGGCTGCTTCAGATTGTCCACATGAGCTGACTGATTTTCTTTGTGCTTAACAGAGGCTTGATTTTTCTAGCTGAAGATAGTTCACAGTTGGAATTCTGGGGACTTTTATAAATGCAAGAGCCCTGAGAGAGACTGAGATGGTTATTGCTACTCCTGTTGCTGCCCCTGCTGCTCCTGTTGCTGTTGCTGTTTGCTGTTTGCTGTTTGGATATATCCTGATGAAGAAAAGCAAACTTGTCCCAAGGAACTCAATGCCCCTAATCAGCAGGAAATAGTCTAACCTTCTTTCTATCCTACCTGGTGTTGGAGCGTTGGAAGGGGTAGAGGTGGTGTAGGGAGATAGGAAAAAGAACCCAATAAATAGCAAAAAGTCCAGCTATAACATGTGGCTCTTTCTGTGGGTTTTGGAGATGAGACTTAGGTTCTCAAGCTTGGGCAGTAAGCACTTTACATACTGAGCCCTCACCCTATTTAGCCTGTCAGCCTGACTGTCTATATGCCTACCTTCTTCTTCCTCCTTTTCCTCCTCCGATGGCCTTGAAACCCAGGGCCCTACAAATGCTAGGCAAATACTCCATCATTAATGTGCATTCCCAACCATTCCTATTATTCTATTTAGAGAGAAAAGGGTTTTGACTTGGCATTTTGACTTTGCTGTTGCACACTTCCAGCCTCCCTCCTTCAGACTTTTCAGGTTAGGTGTGCAGAAGGCCTTCCACTCTTGGCTAGGGACACCTTTATCCATCCTCATTTGTGCTTTATCAGTGAGCGGCAGGGGCCAGGGTATTCTAGGTCTCGTTTAGCCTTGGCTTTGAAAGTTCCTTCCACTCTCTGGGCTTCAAGATCTCACCTCGATTTTGGGATCTAAAAGAATGAACTCATGGTACTATCCCTCCCATAGGACCACCAGGAAGACCAAAGGAGGCAATGACTAAGAAAGACATTTGTAAATGTGTATATCTTCCCAGTTTGACAACAAGCCATAGGAAAATGGAGCACTATAGAAATAGGATGATGGAACACTATAAAAATAGTCAATTTTGATTTTCTTTTTATGCTCTCAAAACTAACAGGGCAGCACAACAAAGATAAACTTTTATGGCAATGGTACGCAGTCCAAAATGTTCTCCTTTTTTTGTTTGTTTGTTTTTGGTTTTTGTTTTATTGAGACAGAGTTTCTCTGCATAGCTCTGGTTGTCTGGTTGTCTGCATAGCTCTGTAGACCAGGCTGGCCTTGAACTCAGAGATCTGCCTGCCTCTGCTTTCTGAATGCTGGGGCTAAAGGTGTGAGCCACCATGCTGGGTTATCATTCCCTTTGGAGGAGCTAGGAATGGAGCTCAGCTGGCAGTGTGCTTACCTAGCATGACAAACCCGACATTCGATCTGAGCATTGCATGAACCAAGTGCAGTGGTGCATGCCTGTAGCCTCACCACTCAGCAGGTAGAGACAGGAGGATCAGCAGCTCAAGGTCATTCTTGTGTACCTGTTGATTGCGAGGCCAGCCTGGGATGTGTGAGACCCTGTCTCAAAACACAAAACTAACAAAACCAAGCAGAAAAAATGCTTGAGCTTGGCAATCTTCTTCATGAGGATGTGATGATCATTTACTTCATAAGTGGAATAAAATAAACCTGGGTATGAGGTCATTACTTTTCAAATATGATCTAACAAGTTCAACAACAAGAACAGAACAAGAGAGGCTAGAGAGATGGCTCAGAGGTTAAGAGCACTGACTGCACTTCTAGAGGTCCTGAGTTCAATTCCCAGCAACCACATGGGGGCTCACAACCATCTATAATGTGATCTGACACCCTCTTCTTGCCTTCAGGTATACATGCAGGTAGAATACTACATACATAATAATAAATAAATAAGTCTTTTTAAAAAACAGAACAAGAAGATAACTTTAGGGCATCGATTTCTAGATTCTCTCCAGTGTTCTCCAGTGTATTTGTTGAGTAAGGAGTTATACAACCCGCAGAGTTGTTTTTGATAGGCACATGCTAAATCTTCCAAGATAATGCAGTTTCAATGTTGGTGAGGGTCTTCTCATCCTGTGTGCTAATTTCCTTCAAGGTCATTCTGCACTTGCCAAGATCAGTTTGGCAACACTAGATCTATCTAGAATGCTTGCCACGCTCCATTCACTATGAGATACTGGAACACGTCATCCATCCTTTACAATGTGACCAGAAGATTGACATGGTGGGATGAAAACAGCTTCCCCCCAACACAAATGCTCATATTCTAATACCTGAAACCTATAAATGTTTCTTGGTATGCAAAAAAAAAAGGCATCTTTACAGATAAAAAAAGATTTTTGGCATTATACACTGGTGATCCTCAAGTACAGTCAGACACCAATCATTAGAAGAGGAAAGTGGAGAGACATCTGATACGCACAGAAGATGCTGTGATCCTAGAGACAGGAACTCATGCTGCAGCTACAAGCCAGGGAATGCAGGAAGCCATCAGAACTGACCGAAGTGCAAATGGCATTCTCTGAGAGCCTCTGGGGTGAATGTGGCCTGCTTGACACCTTAATTTCAACCCCATGAAATTAGCTTTGGGCATCTAGACTTCAAAACTGTAAGAGATTAAAAATCTATCATTGTAAGCCAATGTAGTAATTTTTAGGTCAATCGCATAAAACTTGGTGGCTTGCTGTGCAAGCATGACAACCTGAGTTTGATTCCCAGAACCTATGTGAAAAATTAAAAAATGGTAGTCTCAGTCTCAGGGCTGGGGAAGTAGAGACAGGCAGGTTCTTGGGGGCTTCCCAGGCCAGCCAAGTATAGACCAATTGGCGGCTTACAGGTCAATGAGAGAGTTTGTCTCAAAAACATAAGGTGAAGACTGATTAAGGAAGACACTTGATGCTGACTTCTGGCCTCTATACTCAGAACATACACATAAACACATGAAAACATCCCACACCATACCCCTCCCACACACACATGACATTGCCACCTCAGCTTCCTCCCAACTTACTGTGATATGAGTGTTTGTGTTCTCCCCCCGAAAACACACACACACACACACACACACACACACACACACACACACACACGTTGAAACCTAACTTTGTGATGATATGAAGGTATAGGAACATTGGGCACCTTTAAAATCATGAGACTGAATCCCCAAGAAAGTGCTAGGCGTAGTGGTTTACACCTTTAATTCCAGGAACTGGGAGGCTGAGGCAGGAGAATTTCTGTGAGTTTGAGGTCAGATTGATCATTCCATTATTTCAATCATTGGCCGTGATGCCTTCAGGGACTCTTCCCCCAACATTCTATGGTCACCAGGCACATATATAGTGCATGTGCATATACACAGGCAAAACATTCATACATATAAAATAAAACAAATACGTTTTTTAAAGAGACAGCACTCTTTCCATGGCCAATGAATCTTTAAGAGTTTCTAGACACAGTTAAAATAAGGATAGTTGGTTGAGTGTAGTATTGGCTTCTGTGTTGGTAGGATTCACACCGTTGACTAGGTCATCAGATTTGGTTGTTATGCTGAGAACTGTGATTAGTAACACACAGGGGTCTCCTAGCAGGACTATCATTCCAGTTCCTCCTAAGTAAAGAAGGTAACAGATGTCACCCAGAAATGAAAGTCTGTGTATACACACACACACACACACACACACACACACACACACACACACACACACACACACACACACTGTGGTTACCTGATTAGCAATTGTGATTTATATGCTAGTGTCTGTATATATTTGTTGTGTGACATTATTCCTGTGGAGATATAAACAAATATGTATTTAGTCCAGCTAAGGAATCAACAACAGGCCAAAGAAAAGATACTTTAAAGTCCAACTTGGTGAACCGATGAGTTTTATTGTAGTTACTTACAAGAGTATGGGTGAAGGGTTGTTTACAGGACAGGGGGTACCTCAAAGAGTCCCTCCTTACCAAAAGCCCGACCCAGAATGGGTGATAGCTCAGGAAAACTGAAACACTGGCACTCACTGTATAATTTGCATCTATTTCAGGGACTTCAGCTGTGTGGAGTTTCTACTAGGCAGTTTAGGAGTTTATAGGCTTGGGGAGAAAGAGGTCAGTTTCAGGGACTTCCTGAAGCTTCTGAGTTGTCTGTTCCCTACATTTCAATGAGCTTCCTTACAAAAAGGAATGTCATATCTCATTCTGAGAAAATTGCTACAGGGAATTACAGAAAATTGTTGTTTTCATTTTCTCACAATAATTGTATGCAATATTTCTGCTTATAAATTCAGAATTTGTCAAGATCATCAAGGGACAAGATTTTTTATTATTGTTATTGTTTTTTTTTAATACAGGGTCTTGTGTTGGTCAGGGAACACTTGACCTCTTGTAGCTAAAGATGACTTTGAACTCATGATCTTGTCTTCTCCTTCCAAGGAATTACAGGTGTGTGCCAGGATGTCTGGCTTAGGACAAGCTAATTAAACTCAAGCTTATCTTGCAAGTTTTATGTCTCAGTTTATCTACTTTTTTGTCATATGAGACATTTATTAAAGGCTCTGTGTGTGTGTGTGTGTGTGTGTGTGTGTGTGTGTGTGTGTGTGTGCATATGTGCACATGCATGTGTAGTGAGTAAAGGGTATCATGGAATTAATAAGATTAAAGGCTGAAATGTTGGTTTATCATCTGGAGTCAGCATTGCCACACATGGGCAGCACATGAGTGCCTGGTACCCAGGAAGGTAGAACAGGCCATCAGATTCCCTGGAACTGGAGTTACAGACAGTTGTGAAACTCCAGATGTATGCTGGGAACCAACCCTGGACCATTTGCAAAAGCAACCAGTGGTCTTAACAGCTGAGCCATTTTTCTGGCTCTGAGAAAAAGCTTTTAAAGTCCTAAGAAATAACAAGGCATTTCCCCATCATGAATAACCGTGTGTATTTGCCTTAAAAGGATTGTTTTGTTGAATAGGATGGACACCATTTAGCTCAGCAGAAGCAAGGAGAGGTAGCAGACAAGGAAACACAGATTTGTACCGGAATCCAGAACAAGACAGTGGGCCATGGAGAGACTGTATGCACTGAATCCCTGGCTCCTACAAGTGTCTGAAGCTAGCAGTCTGTACCCCTTTGCTGAAGGGAAAAATGAAACAATTATACATTATGAGAGGAGAAAATCAAGCTTGTTTAGCTTAGGCAAGGTCCAATCAGCTTGGGTCAGAGGTAGGATCATATGAGGTCCTGGTAAGAGGAGAGAGTACTGTTCTCTGCGGAGCTGACACCTGTCACCAAGATTGTAAGATATTAATTAATAAAGCAACAGTTTTCTTTAATCCCGCTTGCTTCAAAAAAAAATTGATACAGAGAGACTATGATTTATTTTATAACTTTAAAGCACTGGAGCTGGGCAGATTTCAACCCTCTAAGCTATTTATTATCTCTCAGCTACACAACCCAATAACTTGCCAATGAGTCATCCTTTCTGAGCTGCATCTGCTCCATCAGGCCATATCCTCTTTCTCCATCTTCTGCTCCTTCTGCCACATCCTCCCCCTGCCTCTTGGTCTCCTGACCCCAAGCCCAGGAACCTAAACTCCTCCTACCTCTCTTCAGCCAAGTCACAGGCTTCAGCATCTCTATTAACCAATCAACTTTCAGTTAGGTAGAGCAAGGTTTACACAACAAAGGCAGGTGTTCTTGAGACCCTGCTCCTCCTGCAGCGACCAGATCTTGGGGCCGATAATTGGCATTAGAATGCATAGCATCCAGACCAACCCCCAACACAAGACTTTGTCTCCCAAAGTGTCTATCAAAGAATTAATGATACTATGAACTGGGTTTGGTAACTCATGCCTGTAATTCTAGATTTGGGAGGTGGAAGGAGAAAGATCAGAGGTTAAAGGTTACCTGTGGCTACATAACAGGTTCAAGGCTAGCCTAGGATCCATGAGACCCTGTTTTAAAAAAACAAAAATAAGGAAACAAAATTAAGAGAGATAATGGTAGCATTTTGTGGAGTTGTGAGTTTGTTCTCTTTTCTACTAAACAACATGGTCTAGATAAACAGAGAAAGCACTGTTGAATTTGGGGGATCTACAGAAAAGTCCTCTTTTTATTTTTATTTAATTTTGTTCTTTCTTTCTCTCTTGCTTTCTTTCTTTAGAGAAAGGGAGGGTCTCACTATGTAACTCTGGCTGGCATGGGACTCACTATGTAGAACAGGCTGGCTTTGAACTCACAGAGATTACCTGCCTCTATCCCTTGAGGGCTGGAATAAAAGGTGTGTATCAGTATGATTGGCTCAGGAAAGTCCTCTTGATCATGTTTTATATCTTAAAATATAGGAAAAAAGAAAATATTCTAAAGTGAAGAAGAACATACTTTGTGGGTTCATCAACACTATCAAAAGCCACTGTGTTTACAGTACAGTGAGGACAGTATAGTTAGGACATGCTATCATATAAATGTTTTCATATATATATCATATATTCATATATATCATATATTGAAAGCTAACCCATGCTTTGCTTTTAAGATATTAGAATATGGGGTTTGAGGGAGGTGACTAGATCATGAGATTGGGGCCCCAATGAAGATATCAGCAGTCTTAGAAAAAGAGACTCCAGAGAGCTACTTACCTCTTCCACCAAATAAAACAAAGTGAGGGGTCTTCTATGAGAAAATAAGTCCTCCGGCAGATATCAAGTCTACTGACACCATGATCTCGAACATCTCAGCTTTGAGACATCCATGGACTATAAATGATCCAGTTTATGCTATTCTGGTAACAACAGTTTGAACAAACTGATGTAAGGGCTATTCTACAAGGCAAGGGTTAAAGGCCAGTGTTTAGGACAGCCTCAACTCCCAGTTTGTAGATCTGATGGGAAGGAATAAGCCATCTGGACCTAGCCCTGAGAGGGTGTGGTCAAGCTTCTAAGAGCCTAGGAGAGCCTGCCCAGTTTGTTCAGAGCTCCCTTTCTTGGCTGCTCTGTCTCTGTTCATCTTCCCTTCCTATTGGCACCACCAGCATATTTCCCAGTGCTATAGCCATGTTGCCTTCCTCCGTCCCGCCTCACTCCCACACTGACACCTGCTCCTTCACATGCCAGCACCTTGTCCCCAGCCCTCCACTCTCCCTGTAGATTCTTTTTATTATCTTTTGGGTGAATGCCTATTTATGCTTCCAGGTTTCTCTCTCAGTCACCTGCAAAATAGCCGCAAAGTATCCACTGACCTCCTCTCTCCACTCTCATAACCACACCCCCCACTGTCCTTTTCCTACTGTAGAGGATAAAAAGGCAGAACCACATTCACAAAAATGCTTGCACCGTGCATGTACAGTTACCCATCAAATGCTTTATTTGCCACACACTCAGAGGCACATGAGAGGAACAATGCAGGAGAGAGAAGCTCTTCATTGCAGTTGGATGGGATTCAGTTTCTGGAATCATAGGGTGCAGGAATGGGGATGCTTCTAGGGCGATATTGCACTGTGATGGTAAAACCTCTATTTCTGGGTGTATAGCATCCCATCCTGGCAACGTTGGAATTTCTGTAAGTTACCTAACATCCTCTAGCAGATCTAGTATTTTATAGATGGTTCTGTTGTCTGCAATAAACCCCCTAATTAATAAAGTCATTGGTATCACAGAGAATTGATCAAGGATCTTAGCGGTTAACAAAATCCATATAAAATGGCTTGGTACTGATGTGACTAATATACATCGCCCCCTTTCTTGTGATGCCGGGGAGTGAACCTAGGGCCTTGCACATTCTAGGTAAGCAATTTACCACCAATATTAGTCATACTTAGTGTACCTAATATGAGGTAAGCAGTTATTAGCCTATATTGTTCAGACTCGTGCATATTCAGTAAAGATGCAGTTTCTCTCAAATGGTCTCTGTCGTTGATTGGTTGAATCTATAGATATGGATTCTGTAGCTGTGAAGGGCCAACTCTACTGCAGGTTCTAGATTTCAATAAGCCTTGAGTTTTAAATGCTCTCAATGTGGTAAGTGCTTTATAAATGGGTGAGGAGGTGGGTGGACGGATGCCTCACGAAGGGCAGCCTCCAAAGCTGTAGGTTCCAAATACGAAATAAAAGAGATTGAGTTTAAAAAGTGGATGCAGAGCAGTAAGGTCACAAGGACCCAAAGGAAACCAAGGCAAAGTTTCCCGACAGACCATGGGGGCAGCTTTCATTACAGTGTAAGGTCGTGCTGTGCCTACACACACCATGTTGACTCAATATCTCCAGCAGAAAAATATCTGGTTAATTTCAAAGAAAATAGCTGAGCCTGATGCCTGGCATTGTGCTGACTAAACGCCCAGTGAACTGACAGAATTGTATTGAATGACCAGGCTGGTGGCACATCAATATACTTTCCCAGAGGCCCAGCCAAGTAGAAGGGTGTGAATTGGAGATGCGATTGGATCTGAGGAGTGCATTGCAAGGTGAAGGAAGTTGAGCAAGGCCTGAAGTGATGGGTGTGTGTGTGTGTGTGTGTGTCTTTTTCATTTTGTTGCTGTTTCCTTTTCCACTTTCACTGCTTAGAAGATAGATTATCATCACTGGTTACTGTAGGCAAGATACATAGATATATAGGGCTACATTGATTTAATCACCCTATTCTATAACACTAATCATTTATTTCTTTGCCCAACCTACCATCAGTATTTAGGTCCTCAGGACAGATGGGCAGTCCTGAGACCATTGCAGACACTATTAACAATGTCTCATGCCCCAGGTCTCGTTCTGTTGTTTTAACAAATATTCTGACAAAAAGCAACATGGGGAGAAAAGGGTTTATTTAGCTTGCAACTCTAAGTTATAGTCTTGTCATCTCAGAGACATAAAGGCAGGAAGCAAAGCAGCTCATATTATCACAGACATAGTCAAGAGCCATGAGAGAATAAAAACATCCTGGCCTGCTTTTATACAGTTCAGAATGCCCTGCCTAGGGAATGGTGCTGCCCACAAGAAGCTAGGTCTTCCTCTACATCAATTAGTAGCTGGTAACATAGACACACTATAGGCCAACCTGATCTAGATAATTTCTCATTAAGATTCTCTTCCCAGGTAATTATATATTGTATCAAGTTGATGTTTAAACTAACAAGCACATCCTGTATTGTTCTCCAGTTGTGACTTCAGTTTAGTAAATGTAGCCTTGGGAGTAAATAGCTTACCTGAAGAAAAGAATCGCATCTTAACAAAAGTCTAGCTTACTTATGACATGCTGGACAGTTGCAAATTTAATTTTTTTTTTTTTTTTGAGACAAGTAGTTCTAGCTACCTTAGAGCTTGATATGTAGATCGACATGGCCTTGAAATTCACAGAGCTCCAGCGGCCTCTGCATTCCCAGTGCTGGGGTTAAGGAGTGCGTCACTAAGCTTGGCTGAAAATTGAATTTTGATTTGTATCTCTGCCATATCTACCATCCCTAGGGAGCATCCTACTCACCTGAACTTTGAAAAGCCCTGTGAGTATTTTGGACATACCCTTGCTTGATTCTGAGACTACCCACATGCAAGGAGACGGCTGTGCAGGAAGATCATGTTGGCCATGAAGTTGAGAAGGAATGTGCTCAGTGGGAGCACACACGTGTGTATATGTGAATACACACACACACACACACACACACTCATGGGGGGGATGAGAGAGAAAGAGAAGGCGATATTAGGCTGATGACAATGACAAAAGATTGCTCAGCAGCCCTTGCAGCTAGAAACCAGCCAACTTGGGGTAGAAGTGGTGTGTGCAAATGAAGGGTCATTAAAGGGAAAGGAGGGGCACGCTGCTCTCTACTTCTTTTTCTCTTCATGATTGGGATGCACATGTGGGCACTGGATCTGGGCAAACACCTTAGATATAATATAGATGCTGTGTATTGAGTATGGAAAAGCAACAAGATAGAAGCATGCAAAACATCACATTATCTCTGCCAGCAATGAGAGGAGAGATGATCAATCTTTTAAAGCCATTACTGTGACTTAAAAAAAAAAAAAAGTTACCCTAAATAGCCTTCTAACCAACAGAGTTTTTACTGTAAATTCTCTGAATGGGGTACCAAATAACTGTAGAAGACTAAATTCAAAGAGTGTTCTGTAGGAAGAGCTATGCTTTTATCTGTCTATGATTTTCTTTATGTTTATTCTGGAGTAGCTGCAAAGGCAAGAAAAGGTCATGGAAGTGATTTTTCAGTGTGAGGGACAATGGCCTGGGTGCTTGTTAGAATGCAGATGTAGGGCTATAGAAGTGGCTCAGTTAGGAAACTGCTTGCTGCCTAAACATGAGTTCGATCCTCAGCACCTGCACAATAGTTAGGCATACATCTGTACCCCATCGCTGAGAGTGGGAGGTAGAGACAGGCAGATCCCGGGAGTGTGCTGGCTAGCCAATCTAGCCAAATTGGTGAGCTCCAGGTTCTCCAAAAAAAAAAAAAAAGTAGAGAGCAATGGAGGGAAACAGTTGATGCTGTCCTCTGGCCTCCGCCCATGTATTCACACACCTGCATTCACCCGGGTGCATCCACACAGGCACACATGTACACACCCTTGGCTCTACCTTCAGAGACTAGCTAGAGACTAGCTTTTGATGAGCGCTCCGGGTCACTCTGGGGTGGGCGGTCCTGAGGCCACGCCTTGGGAGCAGTATGCTGTAAGGAGCTGGCTATGGGAAAGTCTGCAGGGAATAGGCTCAGCGGGCTTCTTAACTGCTACAGAGATGCCGCTGGTGATGGTGCTCAGCAATCTAGAAGCAGTGCCTGGAAATGGATACTTGGCGACATTTGATGGGACACTCAGTGAGAGGCAGATATCTGAGACATTATGAAGCGTTACTCTAGATGGCCTGTAAACTCCATATGCATGCACTAATTGGGCGACAAGACATCATTAAATTATTTGGAGTGATGATTGAAAAATAAATATTTTAAGGGACCAGAGGGCACAACTTAAACACTTTACTCTTCACGCTCATTTCTTTAGTTCACAGTGTTGACTGAGGAGTTGGCATAATTGCCAGTGATGAAGATGTTGGATAATTATACACTCGCCTATGTTTACACTGGGCATGGAATCGGGGCATACACTTCATAAGTGAACCTCATGGATGTCCCTTCACATCCAGGCCTCAGAGGCTGAAGCTCCTGTTGTAGACAAGTCACAGCAGAAGTCATTATGATGTCAGTGAGCAGAACAATTGGAAATAAACTTTCAGCTCAAGGGAGTATGAAGGGGATGGAAAAGATAAAACGCTCACCTGGATTGAGGGTATGCCAGAGTGACAGAGTATGTGGTTATCAGGTGTGAGGTCCAGGGTTTGGTCTCATGTAACACACACACACACACACACACACACATACACACACACACACACACACACACACACACACACACACACACCGCAAGCCAATTCACAGGATTGACAGGAGATATTCTAGGAGCATCTGTGAGTGTGTGAAGACCCTGTGCTCTGGACTGTTGTGTGTGGGGTTGGATTAGGGGTGGGACAGAGTACAGGTCAGAGAAATTTGACAAATTCAGGAAGTTACAGTGCCCCCCCCCCAGAGGACAGTCACATCTGAAAGCATTGCTATAATAGCATGGGTTAGTCAGCCCCCATGAAACTCCTGTGTTGAGCAGTTGAGTGGCCAGGGGCTGTTGGGTAAAGGCTCTGGGTAGGCAGTTTTCTGACATCAGGGACCAAGACTCTATTTTGGTGTTATGAATACCAAAGTGACAAAGGAAAGAGCCCCTTTTCTCAAAGGGCTTATATTCTGGTGGAAGGAGGCAGATTATAGAAGTTATTAAGACTAAATATCATTATAAATGGTTCTTGACCCCTCCTCTCCACATATCCCCCTCCCCCCCAAAAAACCCAACTCAGTTGTATGTGTATGTGTGTGCACATCATGCACACCCCAGAAGTCAAGGTAAGGTGTCTCTATCGTTTTCCACCTCATTCTCTGCAATAAGGCCACTCACTAAAGCTGAATTCTGCTCTTCCCACTAATCAGGCTGAACAACCAGGTTCTGGTAGCCACATCTCTCTGCTGTAAGTGCTGGGACACATGCATTGCTGTATCTGTTTTTTTTGTTTTTGTTCTTGTTCTTAGTAGGCCCTGGGGATCTGAACTCAGGTCCTCAGTCTTGCATATCAAGTACTTTACCTACTGAGTCACCTCCCCAGTCATGCTTTGATTTCTTTTTTTCCCCAGTTAGAATCTTTATGTTCATATTAATAGACTTTTAAAGAATAGTTTTAACTATTGTTAACTTTCTAAGAAGTCATCTGATTTATCTCCAAAGTGGTGGTATAGGTTTGCACTCCTACCAGCAATGGAGGAGTGTTCCCCTTTCTCCACATCCTCGCCAGAATGGGCTTTCACTTGAGTTTTGGATCTTAGCCATTTTAACAGGTGTAAGACAGAATCTCAGATTTGTTTTGATTTGCATTTCCCTGATGACTAGGGGCAGTGAGCATTTCTTTAAGTGTTTCTCCACCATTCGATATTCCTTTGTTGAGAATTCTCTGTTTAGTTATGTGCCCCATTTTTTAAATTGAATTATGTGGTTTGGTGGTGTTTAATTTATTGAGTGCTTTATATATTTTGGATATTAGCCCTCTGTCAGATGTAGAATTGGTGAAGATCTTTTCTCAGTCTGTAGGCTGCCATTTTGTTCTCTTCATAGTGTCCTTTGCCTTGCAGAAGCTTTTCAGTTTCATGAGGTCCTATTTATTAATTGTTGCTCTTAGAGCCTGAGCTGTTGATGTTCTGTTCAAGAAGTTGTCTTCTGTGCCAATGAGCTCAAGGCTCTTCCCCACTTTTTCTTCTAACAGATTTAGTGTGTCTGGTTTTATGTTGAGATCTTTAATCCACTTGGATTTGAGTTTTGTGCAGGGTGATAAATAAGGGTGTATTTGCATTTTTCTACCCATAGACATCCAGTTAGACCAGCACCATTTGTTTAAGATGCTACCTCAAGACCCAGCTATACCACTCCTGGGCATGTACATGAAAGGCACTCCATCATACAACAAGGACATTTGCTCAACTATGTTCATAGCAGCCTTATCTGTAATAGCCAGAATCTGAAAACAACTTAGATGTCCCTCAACTGAAGAATGGATAAAGAAACTGTGGTTTATTTACACAATGGTACATTTACACAATGGAATACTACTCAGCTATTAAAAACAAGGAAATCTTGAAATTTGCAGGCAAATGGATGGAACTAGAAATGATCATCCTGAATGAGGTAACCCAGACCCAGAAAAACATGTATGGTATATATTCACTTACAAGTGGATATTATCTACATAATACAGGATAACCACACTACAATACAGAGACCTAAAGAAGTTAAATAACAAGGAGGATCCTCAGGAGAAGGCTTAATTCTCATTCAGAAGGGCAAATAGAATAGTTACTGGAAGCAGCTGAAGAGAAGGAACAGGACAGGAGCCTACTATAGAGGCCCTCTGAAAGACTCCACTCAGAAGGGATGGGTGTGAAACAGGGAAAGCAAGGAGTCTTATGGAAGAGTTGGGGAGAAAAGGACAGGAGCTCCACAAGGAGACCCATGGAGCCAATAAATCCAGGCAGAGGAGGCAGGTGCTGCAGAGACTGATGCACCGACCAAGGACCAAGCATGGTGAGGACCTAGACCCTCTGCTCAGAGGTAGTAGATAAGCATCACAGTCTCCTTGTGGATCCCATAATACGGGTAGTAGGGACAACTTCTGACATGGACTCTGCTGCCCACACATTGATCTCTTTCCCCTGGCGGGATGGCCTTGCCAGGCCACAGAGGAAGAGGATACAGGCAGTCCAGATGAGACTTGATAGGCTGAGGTCAGATGACAGGGGAGGAGGGCTCCCCCTCTCTGTGGACTAGGGGAGGGGGGAGGGGAATGAGTGAGCGATAGAGGGTGGAATTGGGAGGTGACAAGGGAGGGGACTACAATTGGGATGTAAAGTGAACAACAACAACGACGACGACGACGACGACAACAACAACAGTTTTAGGTTTTCTGAAACACAGTTCCCCTGAAACCCTAGTCTTCTCTCCCACCTCTGCTTTCTCCATTTTGCACCAGCTTGTCATTTGCTCTACTGATGAAACATGGGGACACTCTTCTGAGTGAAATTCATGGTGTTCGTTAGATTTCAAGCTTGGTGGTGAATGTTCTATGATTTTTCTTTAACATTATAGCCATTCTTACCCATGTTAATGGATTTCATTGCCAATGTTTTGACTATATGGTGATGTAAAAGCAATATATATTAGTAGGAACCGCACATGGAGTTTGACACTATGTTCTTGGGCTGGAGTGGCCACATGTGGCACAATACTTGAGTGACACAGGAAGACAGCAGCCAGCAGCAGTTCCATCACCCACAGGGACACATGACTAAGGGGGCTTTAGTTTGGAGGGAGTTTAAGCAGCTTGCCCAATGTCACAGGCTGATGGGTTGAAATTATTCTGGTGCTGATTCTGGGGTCCCTACTCTTGGTGCTGCCCTGGGACACTTCTCAAGACCTCTTTTTTGTTTGTTTTGTTTTTGTTTTCTTTTTTGTGTTGTTTTTGGTTTTTTGTTTTGTTTTTTGAGACAGGGTTTCTCTTTGTAGGCCTGTCTGTAGACCAGTCTGGCCTCAAACTCAGAGATTTGCTTGCCTCTTCCCCTCCCAAGTGCTGGGACTAAATGCATGCTCTGCCACTCCCTGGCTTCAAGATGCCTCTTTTTCCTGATTATCTATATCAACAGATAAAAAACAAAACAAAACAAAACAAAAAACCTTTCCCTTCTGGCCTTAATACTATCTGAGTTATGACTTTTAACATGTATCTCTGATGCTCGTTTTTGTGAGTGTGTGTGTGTTTGTGTGTGTGTGTACACCAATGCCTTCCCAACTCCTTCATCTTTTGGCCTTGAGATCTTCTGATATGTCCAAGGATGGCCCTTGAGTTGCATAGCTGTCCCTATGAAAATACATCAAAGGCATTAAAAGCAATCCCATGAACAAAACATTCTAGCTGTAGGCGTGGTACTCAAGTGATCCCAGATTGGGGTGCATAGAGCAGCTGTGTTTTGCTCCTGTGATGTGTGGGGCAGTGGTGACCCTTTTGTTGTTGTTGTTTTGTTTTGTCCTGTGATATCTGAGACCTTTGCTAGGAAGCCATGACTGCCTAGAGCTAACTGGATTGGTTGGGAACTCCAGTTTGTTCAAGGCTGATACTAGGTTAATCTGTCGGTTAAAGTAGTTCAGGAGTGTTCTCTCCACATGGTTTGGGCTTCTCAACATGGCCTCAGGCAGGAAGACTTCTTACATGCAGACCCTGGGACTTCTAAACACCTGCTCCAGGGGACAAGATGTGAGCTACGTGACCTCTTGTGACCTAGCCTCAGTCACAGCACCATTCCTGACACACTCTATTGTTCAAAACAACCATCCAGGTTTAAGTAGAAGTGACACAGCTCCACTGTCTCAATCGGCATGCCACAGAATTTCTGCAAATACTTTAAACCCAGCATGCAAACAAACATAAAAGTTAAAAACTCACAGGTTTTTTTATTCTACAAGAATCTCTAAAGCCAGAAACAGCAGCTCCCACAATTTTCCACACAAAGATTTTTCCTATTTAAAATATAACAGAAATCTCCTAGAGAAAATGATCATTCTCTGTGTAAAAACAACATGCACACAGCAAATGAGTCATCACAACCGAAGACTTAAGCATAGTCTAACAACATAAAACCTCCCTGAAAGTTGTGTCACCACTGGAGAGCATTGCTAATTTCTGAAGAACATTCTCTCAGGCATTTTTCTATGCATATCCACGTGTAAACATGTGGCGACTTTTACCTAAATTGGCAATTCTTTTAAACTCTTTTAAAACATATTTTTTTACCACTCAATAATACACTACAACCACTATTTTTGTGTTATAACAGAAACTGTCCTGACAGAAGCTTGGTTTATCTATCTATCTATCTATCTATCTATCTATCTATCTATCTATCTATCATCTGTCTATCTATCTATCTATGAGACAGAATTTCATTTAGCACAGGCTGATCTCAGTCTTACTATGTCGTTGAGACTGGCCTTGAACTTTTAATCCTTCTGCTTCTGCCTTCTGAGTGCTGGGGTCTCAGGTGTGTTCCATCCTGCCTGGCAGGTGCTCTATTTTAAACCACATGTCACCTTCCTGTCAGCAGAAACATGTTTCCAGAGGCAGGCTCTACCATCAGCCTCTTGGGAAAAAGAGAATTTGTCTTAGCTGCAGAGCAGTCTCGCCCTCTGGCTAGCAATGCAGTAAAGAGGACAGAACGCAAGAGAATTCTAGCTGAAGGGACACAAGACTTATATGGACACAAAACATTAAAAAAATGTTTTAATTACTATTTTATGTATACTGGTGTTTTGCCTGCATGTATGTCTGTGGTCCAGGTGCATGCCTGTTGCTTAAAGAAGCCTAAAGAAGCCCAGGAACCCTGGAACTGGAATCGCTTGTAGTTGTGTGCTGCCATGTGGGTTCTGGGAATCAAACCTGGGTCCTCTGGAAGAGCAGCCAGTCTTCTTATTGCTAAGTTATTGCTCGAGCTCCAAGGAAATGGATTTTGTAATGGTAATTAAGAAGGAGATGACTTGGAATAGCCACGCTTCCTCTACCATACAATATCTTTCTACATGGGATGGCAGTGCCACAGCAGCTTCAGGTGTTATGAGGTTTGCTTTTTTTTTTTCCTTCATAATAAATTGCAAAGTGTTTAACTAATTGGTTGCATCACATTTTTCTGTTAAAACCAAGAGTATTCTAACTGATGAATGCCCACATGTAATATTATGCAAAATTGCTATTCCCCTTTGAACCAGTCTATCATCAATAATTGTAAAATTCCTAATTGTTAACCAGTTTGAGCCATTTGCTTTATTTGGGGGCCATAATAAACAACACTATTGAATATAAATACTAGAATTAATTCCAATTTCTACTTCATGTTTGGTGTCTATATTACCTCTAGCAACAATGTCCCCATATGTTACCTTCTAATTATCCTGTGATGTCGACATATTTCATGACCATTCGACTTTAAAAAAAAAAAATTAAAGAATTTCATACACGAGTACACAGTATTTAGATTCCTTCCATCCTCCTCATTCCATCTCTTCCCCCATTTTAGATTCATGACATCCTCTTGTATAATTATTGATGTTTATATACATATATGTGTGTGTATACACACATTTATGTATGTATATAGCTACTGATTTTATTTAGTGTTCTTTGTATGTGCATGTGTTCACAGTTGACCAGTGGGGGTTGGATAACATATCAAGAGGCTTGTCTCTGAAGGAAACTAATTTTTCCTCTGTCATACAGCCAGCGTCCTGGTCCTCTTGCTCTTACCATCTTTCTGCCCCTTCTTTCAGTGTTCCCTGAACCTTATGTGTAGAAGTTGGGTTGTAGGTGTACCGACTGGAGCTGTATGCCTCATGGTCACTTATTCTCTGCATTTTTACTGCTTGTGAATATCTGCAGTAGCCTCTGTCTGTCACAAAAAGAGGCTTCTTTGGTGAAGGATGAGACTGCACGTACCTATGGATGTATGGATACGCATTTAGAATAAAGTTAGAAGCTATGTTGATTTAGGAAAATGTCAGTAGTAGTGTAGCAGTGTATCATAGATCCTCTAGGATCTAGGATATTTCCAGCTATGGGTGGTTGACTGGCTTGAAGAACTGGCACGAGTTCCCTTGTATTGAGTGGACCATAAACCTAATTCAACAGCTGTTGGCTACTCCAGAGGTAGAAGAGCCACTATTGATCCACTAGGATGCTTTGTTGGACGTCATTGCCCTGCTTCACAGCTCAACAATGTGCTGGGTAGGACTAATGATTACCTTTAGTGCCTTCTAATATTGTGAGGACCAGCCTCCAGGGAGGAGGACCAGCTTCCAGGGAGGAGGACTAGCCTTCAGGGAGGAGGACCAGCCTCTAGGGAGGAGGACTAGCCTTCAGGGAGGAGGACCAGCCTCCAGGGAGGAGGACCAGCTTCCAGGGAGGAGGACCAGCCTTCAGGGAGGAGGACCAGCCTCTAGGGAGGAGGACCAAACTTCAGGGTGGAAGACCAGCCTCCAGGGAGGAGGACCAGCCTCCAGGGAGGAGGACCAGCCTTCAGGGAGGAAGACCAGCCTCTAGGGAGGAGGACCAGCTTCCAGGGAGGAGGACTAGCCTCCAGGGAGGAGGACCAGCCTTCAGGGAGGAAGACCAGCCTCTAGGGAGGAGGACTAGCCTCCAGGGAGGAGGACCAGCCTTCAGGGAGGAAGACCAGCCTCTAGGGAGGAGGACTAGCCTTCAGGGAGGAGGATTAGCCTCTAGGGAGGAGGACCAAACTTCAGGGTGGAAGACCAGCCTTCAGGGAGGAGGACCAGCCTCTAGGGAGGAGGACCAAACTTCAGCCTCTAGGGAGGAGGACCAAACTTCAGGGTGGAAGACCAGCCTTCAGGGAAGAGGACCAGCCTCTAGGGAGGAGGGATCCAGGTCAAGTCCAGCTTAATTCCACCAAGCTCTGTGTCAAAAATGTGTTGTTTTTAAAAAGAGGGTCTTACCTTCATGTTCTGAAAGACAACCACATGCAATGGTGATAGCCTACATTGTTTTGGGTTCTTGGACCTCTTTGACAAATAACTAAAGGAAGGCTTCTCATGCTCTGGGTTATTTGTTAAATAATCTATGGCTCCTGGGGGAAGCATTATTGCTCCATGTGGCATAATACCATTTAAACTATAATATATATTATTTATATATTTAAATAGAATAGTGTTTCCTGTTAAATTTACCACCACCACCTTCCCATAAGTACCTGTGTCCTGTTATCCCCCTCTCTAGAACCCTTTCCGCAATATATTATTAAAACTAATCAACTGGGCATGATTGTATACATCTCTGGACTGATTATTCAGGAGGCTAAGGTTGGAAGACCACAAGTTTGAGCACTTCATAGTGAGGACCCTGCCTTGGGCATCCAACAAAGCCGAAACAAAAACCTCTAACAAATTTACATTGATAATGGTATTTATTAAGCTAGACTTTATCTGGATGTAAATTTCTGTGCAAGCCCCTCTCCACCGCAGGAAACAAAGCCAGGGAATACCATGCTTAGGTCCTCTGGTTTTAAGACTTGAAGGCATTTCCTTGAAGAGTGTAACTGAACACACTTCACAAAAAACATCGAGAGCAAACGTCTCTTTGAGTCCTCACATCTCTATAGAGCAAGGTGTTCCTGCTCTCATTTTTCAGAGAGGTTGAGGCTTGGTAGAGGCCACTCAGGGACAGAGCTCATCAGCTCCTTCAGCTGCCTTGGCTTTAGAGTGTGTTATCCCTGACCCTTCACCAGAGCCAGCATGGATAGCAGAAGATACCGTGGGCAGAGATAACTCTTCAAACACATCCACTGTACAGCACACCAGTGACTACCAGCCCCTCTGGCCAGGGTCCTCTGCAATCCCTTCCTCCCACACCCATTCCTTTTAACTTAGTCTGACTAACAGCAGCATGTCAACCTCGTCCAGAGCTCTGGGCCACAATGCAAAGGCGCCTCCTGGTGTTTGCATTTGAATAGGGACCCAAGCCTGGAAAACAATGTGGCTCACGGTGGGAGTAGGGGCCGAATTCGGAGCTGAGCTTCTTCCTTGCTTCTTCTGCCCCATCGCGGCTGTTCTCTTCGCACCTGCGCAGAAACCTCGATCCTCCTTTTGAAATGTCACGGACAAGCACCCTCTGATTCAGGCCTGTGCATCTGAGGGGACAGTGCCTTCTCCTGGGGACAGGAAAATAACTGCCTTTCAGCCTGTGTCTCGTTGGCACCACCCCCTGGGTTTCTACTTTCCGGCCTGGCACCCTTATCGGTTGCCAAGCCAGAACCAGGCAAGAAGGATTCCAGGTCAAGGTAGCTGGCTCCTACCGCCCTAAATTTTCAGAGACCTCTCCCCAGTGCTAGTATGTCACCGTGCGGTAGGACCGTGGAGTATCTGAGTGACCCTGCTGGTAAATGATGCAATAAGAACTGGAACCTCAAATCTTCCACTACGCCGACCATGAGGGCAATAGAAATAGGGCTGTTTGCCAAAACCAACCTCAGATTCTTGGTGCGGGAAGGATTCTGGGATGTCCTGGGGTCAGGCAGCCTGTGGCTCGCAGTCCCAGGAGAACCAGGCTGGGAACAAAGCTCCTTTCTCAGGCACTCTCCTGAAGGCGGAAGTGGCTTGGCCTGGTAGGCAGCAGGGCAGTGGCCAGGGCAGGCATCCTGTCAGGGAGGGGGCCTTTCCGCGTTCAAGGTGGCACACTGAAAGGACACTGATAGTGAACTCCTGCCACTTTGTTCACCTGGGAGTTCCCTGGGGCCGCGGAGCAACGCTAATCCTTTTGTTGACTTTAAAGAGGATTCTGTCACGGGACGCCAACTCTGTCCAGACAACAGCTTGGAGAAAACAGTCCTAACAGACCACAACCTGGACTGACTCAGCTCAGAGTCACTCTGAAGCCACTGGCAGCCTTCTTGGTGATGAGTAGCTCAGGGTCACCTTATGGGCAACAGAAGTCTTTACTCAAAAGTATGACTAAGAACCACTAACAGGTGTTGGCCTCTCACTAATCCTAGGAACAAGCAGTAAAGCACGGTGTGTGTAATTACTACCATCCTCTAACAGTTAAAGAGCCTAGGCACCTGGGGTCTCCAAACTTGTACTGGATCTAGGACACTGTTGCCCCCAACAATAGCATGTTGATCCTTTTGAAAGTTCCAAGCAGAAGGAATTTAAGGAAGTGGCAGGATTGGGAACCAAAAATATCAGAGAGGCTCCAGGCAGGGAACATAGGGCATAGATGGATGATGCATATAGCCATGCTCCCCTTTCCTCTGGGTTTGTTGTTGTTTGCTTTTTTGTTTTTTGTTTTTTGTTTGTTTGTTTGTTTTTTGCAAGGTCTCACTATTTAGCCCTGGCTGGCCTGAAACTCACTATGTTGAACAGACTGGCCTTGAACTCAGAGATCCACCTGCCTGCCAAATGCTGGAATTAAAGGCATGTGCTACCATACCTGCCTAATTTCTTATAATACATGTTTTGTGGAGTGAAAAATCACAAAGAGGATTTACACCAGAAAAAAAAAAAAAGGCCGGGGGGGGGGGGGGGGGTGGGAGAGAGTGACCCTTCATGGGTACCTGGTTCGTGGAACAATTGACAGGGTTTGAGTCTTTGAGTGTCCAGGAAAAATACGTTTGGAAAGACCATTGTGGCTCAGGTGGACAGAGGGAAGAAAAAAGCCTTTGACGTTAAGGGGAGAGTTGCTTAGGATTCTATTCAGTCAGTCAGTGATTTGATTACCCTTGTCGTCCCTCACAAAAGCATTGTGGGACACAGACAAGGTGCCTGCCCTCTGGGGCACTGTAGTCTGGCAGCACGGAAGGGAAGGAGCCATGCTTTCAACTAAGCACCCATGAACTCGCAAAGGCATAAAATAACCTCCAAGGGTGGCTCCTGCTCTGCCACAGTGTGAATTCTCGAGGATCTGATATGATTGCTTGCCATATAGTCATTGATGAAGTCAGGTGCTTAGGCGTTGTTTACACAGATACACAAGGGATGTTGAAGGAACAGCTTATGGGGTTGTGAGAGGTAGACATGAGGGTGATGGGACAATCTCCACTAAGATTTGAGGCAGGGCGTAAGAGTTGGGGAAATTTCCTTGAGCTGAAGAAGTTATTTCCCTGTAGAGGGAAACGGAAACGGAAACGGAAACGGAAACGGAACCTATCCATGTAGTCTAGCATGTCTTAGGGGCTACCAATAGTTCAGGTACGTTCGGGAGCTAGGGCTTTAATGTGGTTCAGTGATAAGGAGAGAGAATCAAAGGAGAGAATGAAGGGACATTTACCTAGGTGGGGCTAGGCTCACTTGAGTTCCACTACAATGTTGGGTGGTAATTTGGGTGAGTACGTTGACCCCTCTCTCAGGAGGAGTACTGAATCCTGGAGCTAACTGGCAGATCTGAGAACTTCAGGTATATATATACGTGTGTGTGTGTGTGTGTGTGTGTGTATATATATATATATATATATATATATATATCTGATGTCTCACCAGAAATCACCCATGGAGACAAAGCCACGCCTTGCAATGTATTCCTCCATGCAGAAGGGTAGTGTGGACGTGCTCCATGTGTATGCAGGAACACTTGGTACACATGAAGAGGTTTGTGGCTGAAGAAGACAGGGAGGAAAGCTGTTTCAAGGGGCTGAGCTAAAGCCTTCCTTTGCCTTCTGTTTGCCTTCCTTAGTCCCTCTGGGTCCCCTGGAGGGGACATCTGCAGCTCCTCCCCAAGATCAGCACAAGCCTGGGTGCCTGAACTGAACGTCGCTGCAGTTTTGACAAGATGCTCACGGAGATTCAGTGACTAGTTTTAATTAGGCCATCTTTGTTTACGTTTGATGTTTATCAGCTAATTGGCATGGCAAGGTGTGAGTCACACAGCTTTCCCCTGGCGTGGAATCAGTTTGTCAGAGAAAAGGCCAGGAGAACAAATGATCCCAATTATGTGAGAACCCACCGGGCTAATTACCGTCCCACTAAGGAGAGAACATCGCCCTCCTGCCGCTCCTGCCATGGCCGCACCAAGTGCCCAGGATCCCCCAGCCTCCTCCAACCTCAGAAAGCCAAGATCTAGGCCCAGCTGGCTGCCTGGAGATTTATTCTCTTGAATTCAAAACCCACACATTCCTTCTGCTTAGACAACACCAAGGCAATGGGTCGCCTTTACGCCAAGATCATTCTTACCTTTAGACCCTGCCGCAAAGACAGCTCCTATGTAGCTTTTGGAAGCATTTATAATGACTTCCCTCAACAGCATAACCAATCTTGTTATAACCACTGTCTTTCATGTGGAAGAGACTGAGTGGAGAGAGCTTACATAGTTGATTGGTTCAAGGGCAATGGCACTCTTTGGCTTTGAAATCTCATGATTTTAGCATCGCTCTTAACCATAACAAGATTCTTCGAGGCTCAGACAAGCCAAGCGTCAACCGATCAGAATTCTACAGGTAGATTTTTCCGGGGTGGCTCTCTCTGTAACGATGCAGAACTACGTGGAATAATACAGTCCAGAACTTTCTATGGCGGTGGAAATGGTCATCTACTGACTTATCCAGGCAGTATCCACTAGCCCCGTGTGGCTATTGAGCATAACAAACGCAGGGGGCTGACTTCGGACTGAAGTTTTCATCGCGTGTTGTGTTTTAATTTAGAAAGCCGCACGGGGCTAGCTAGCTGCTACTTTTGCTAGACAGCACCGGGTCTTCCTCCTCAAGCCAGTAATTACTCAGGGGTCTGCACCTGTGGCTTTTCTACCCCCAACCCCCACCCCCATCCCCCGCAGCTTCCTGCCCCTCGGTGGGCCACGCAGGGCTCCTGGTTTTCGGCAGCTTCCCCGCTGGTCACCTCCAGCTGAGGGCTCGTGCGGAGGAATGCGGTTTGGCTGCCCTTGAGATGAGTGATGATCGAGGACCTTTGGAATGTCCACAAAGCCCCTGCACTCTAGGCCTCCTCTGTCTCTCTCCCTCACCGGGGTAACAGATGGCCCCGGCTTTCACCAGCCAGGCCCGAGCACATTGTCACTCCCAGCTGAAAGTGAAATATTCAGTGGCATTTAAATTAAATAGACTCTAATGCTTCAGTAATATTAATTACGTTTTCATTCATCCCTAGCCTAATAAATCAATGCGTAAAGAGGGGATGCTCGGGAGGCTGGCAGCCGAGTGGGGCCACTGGGCCTTTGTGTGAGGCCGCACACAATGCCCCCATTCTTAGCGGGCCGTGCTTGCCCCTGCAAACATCTGTGCTTAGCGCCTCTTGAGGAGGAGCCAAAGTGGTAACATTTACACTCTGCGTCCAATTTGTCCCTGCACCGGGCCGGAGTGAAGGGAAGCCACAGGCACAGTACACACTACATTTCGAGATGCTGCTGCTGCTGCTGCCGCCGCTGCCGCCGCCGCCGCTGCCTGTGTATACAGCTGAGGAGATTAGAAAACTGGGAGCTGAGAGAACAAGGGAACTGATGGAGAGAGGTGTCAGTAGAACTGCAGCCAGCAGAGGAAGCAGACAAGCCAGAAAGCAAAGAAAGGAAGGAAGAGGAAGGAAAGAGAGGGAGGGAAGAGGAAAGGAAAGCCAGGAAGGAAAGGAAGAAGACTAGGAAGTTATTACTGAATGAGCGTATGGTAGGAACAGTAAGCATTTGTATTTATTCCTTCCAATGCTCTCTTACATGAAATAGCAACCACCACTGGCCCAGTTATTTGAATTGATCATAGAAATTAAATACTTGGCCTCTTGTCTCCAGCTCTCATCTGCTACTGGGTACTGTGTTTCCCACCTCTGAATTCTACTTGGAAGAAAGAAAGGGGTGGGGGCTGGGGGTTGTGGTTTACGTTGGGGGCAAAGGGCTGATGTTTGAGGAGTTTCCAGCGTTCCCCCTGGTTTCTGTGGCTCTTGGCTTTGGGGAGGTCCTGTCCCCAGCAAGCTGTGGCCCCACCCTGTTTCCAGCTATACATATGTAAAAGAAGCCAATAAAACAGTCCAGAGGGCCTGCCCTCCTAAATCTTTAGGCGACAAAACCTCCCACTTGTGATGCTTCAAAGCTGCCCAGAGCTACCAGTTTACCCCCAGAAGTCTCTACTCAATGCCTCTGATTGGAAAATAAATAGCCTTGCTCATAAAACCTGCAGGCCAATTGTTGGCCCAGGACTGGGAAAGGGCTGTGTGCACCAGTGTGTGGAGCTCCAGCCCCTCACTCTTCTGGGTACCTCTCTTCCACCAGAGGCAGGTTGTGACAATAGAAAGGGTTTCTCTGGAAGGTTTGAAAATAGTGACTGCTTAGTTGTTCAATAAACCACTTGGCGAAATTATGCACACAATACTAGAAAGCCGTGACAACAGTGTGCACAAGAGAGGAAGGGAACATATTGCTGGGCCCTTCCACTTCACCCCCAAATGAATGTTTCTCTGTTTAGGCAATGCTTTCCGGCATGCCTTAGCAAAAAAATTGTATCACTAGATGCATACTGCTTTGTGATTTGCTCCTGCCCCCAATTAATATAGCACAAAAACATGTAGATGCCATTAAATGTATACATACTTCCACCATAACATTTTAAATGGTCAATTTTGCAGATTACAGATGAAAGGCTGTTTATTTAGTCAATCCCCACTTGTTGGATATTTGATTTTCTTTCTCTCCTTTTTGCTCTTACAAATATCATCATGAACTTCCTCATGGCTAAATTGTGATGCACAGTGTGATCCATATTTTTGAGTATTCTTTACATTGACATTTTGTTTTATTTTGAGGCAGGGTTTCAAATAGCCCAGGATGGTTTCTGACTCACTAAGTAGCCAAGAATGACCTTGGATGTCTTTGTATGTGAGTGTGTTTGTATCTGTATGCATTTGTGTATGAGGGGTAAACATGTGCATGCGTCATTGTGTGTGATTTCTCAGTTCTCCACCATATTTTTTAATTAATTAATTATTTATTTTTGAGAGAGTGTCTCTTATTGAACTCAAAGCTCACCCATTTGGCTATATTGGTTGGCCAGAAAACCCATGGGAGCCACCTGTCCCCACCCATCCAACACTGGAATTGCAGGTGTTAAATACTATAACTAGCTTTCTTTCTTTTTTTTTTTTTTTAATTTATTCTTGTTACATCTCAATGTTTATTCCATCCCTTGTATCCTCCCATTCCTGCCCGCCCCCCATTTTCCCATTCTTCCCCTCCCCTATGACTGTTCTTGAGGGGGATTACGTCCCCCTATATATTCTCATAGGGTATCAAGTCTCTTCTTGGCTACTTGCTGTCCTTCCTCTGAGTGCCACCAGGTCTCCCCCTCCAGGGGACATGGTCAAATGTGAGGCACCAGAGTACGTGAGAAAGTCGTATCACACTCTCCACTCAACTGTGGAGAATATTCTGACCATTGGCTAGATCTGGGAAGGGGTTTAAAGTTTACCTCCTGTATTGTCCTTGGCTGGTGCCTTAGTTTGAGTGGGACCCCTGGGCCCAAATCTGCCTATCATATTGTTCTACTTGTAGATTTCTAGGACCCTCTGGATCCTTTTATTTTGCTGTTCTCCCATGCGTCTCTCATTTAGAGTCCCAATAGGATGCCTTCCCCTCTGTCCCAGTTTCCTGGTAAGTGAAGGCTTTCGTGGGACATGCCCCTTGGGCTAGTATGCAGATATAAGTGAGTATATACCCTTTGATTCTTTCTGCTTCTGGGTTAACTCACTCATTATGATCATTTCTAGCTCAATCCATTTATCCACAAATTTCGGGAATTCCTTGTTTTTAATAGCTGAGTAGTATTCCATAGTGTATATGTACCACAGTTTCTTTATCCACTCTTCTACTGAGGGACACTTAGGCTGTTTCCATGTTCTGGCTATTATGAATAAGGCTGCTATGAACATGGTTGAGCAAAGTTTCTTGTTGTGTGCTGGAGCATCTTCTGGGTATATTCCAAGGAGTGGAATAGCTGGGTCTTGAGGAAGTCCTATTCCCATTTTTCTGAGGTAGCACCAGATAGATTTCCAAATTGGCTGTACTAGTTTGCATTCCCACCAGCAATGAAGGAGTGTTCCTCTCTCCCCACATCCTCGCCAGCATGTGGTGTCGCTTGAATTTTTGATCTTAGCCATTCTGATGGGTGTAAGATGGAATCTCAGAGTTGTTTTGATTTGCATTTCCCTGATGACTAAGGAGGTTGAGCATTTCTTTAAGTGTTTCTCAGCCATTTGATACTCCTCTGTTGAGAATTCTCTGTTTAGTTCCAAGCCCCATTTCTCAATTGGGTTATTCGGTTTGGTGGTGGTTAATTTCTTGAGTTCTTTATATATTTTGGATATTAGACCTTTGTCAGATGTAGGGTTGGTGAAGATTTTTTCCCAGTCTGTAGGCTGTCGCTTTGTTCTCTTGACAGTGTCTCCTGCCTTACAGAAGCTTCTCAGCCTCATGAGGTCCCATTTATTAATGGTTGACATTAAGGCCTGGGCCGTTGGTGTTCTGTTCAGGAAGTTGTCTCCTGTGCCAATATGTTCCAGGCTCTTTCCCACTTTTTCTTCTAAGTGGCTTAGTGTCTCTGGTTTTATGTTGAGGTCTTTAATCCACTTGGATTTGAGTTTTGTGCAAGGTGACAAATATGGGTCCAGTTTCATTTTTTTACACATAGACCTCCAGTTAGACCAGCACCATTTGTTGAAGATGCTATCCTTTTTCCATTGAATGGATTTGGCTTCTTTGTCAAAAATCAAGTGACCATATGTGTGTGGATTCATATCTGGGTCTTCGATTCGATTCCACTGATCAACCAGCCTGTTGCTGTGCCAGTACCATGCTGTTTTAAGTACTATTGCTTTATAGTACAGTTTGAGATCAGGGATGGAGATTCCTCCAGAGCATCTTTTATTGTACAAGATTGTTTTAGCTATTCTGGGTTTTTTGTTTTTCCATATGAAGTTCAGAATTGAACTTTCAATGTCTTTAAAAAATTGTGTAGGTATTTTGATAGGGATTGCATTGAATCTGTAGATTGCTTTTGGTAGGATGGCCATTTTTACTATGTTAATTCTCCCGATCCATGAGCAAGGAAGATCACGCCATCTTCTCAGGTCATCTTCAATCTCTTTCTTCAGAGTTTTGAAATTTTTTTCATACAAGTCCTTCACTTGCTTAGTTAGGGTAACTCCTAGATATTTTATATTGCTTGTGGCTAATGTGAAGGGTGTGGTTTTCCTAATTTCTTCCTCTGCAAGCTTGTCATTTGTGTATAGGAAGGCTACAGACTTTTTTGAGTTAATTTTGTATCCAGCCAATTTGCTGAAGGTGTTTATCAGCTTTAGGAGTTCTCTGGTGGAGTTTTGAGGGTCACTTATGTACACTATCATATCATCTGCAAAGAGGGATAATTTGACTTCCTCCTTTCCCATTTGGATACCCTTGATCTCCTTTTGTTGTCTTATTGCTCTGGCTAGAACTTCGAGTACTATATTGAAGAGATATGGAGAGAGTGGGCAGCCTTGCCTTGTTCCCGATTTGAGAGGAATTTCCTTGAGTATCTCCCCATTTACTTTGATTTTGGCTATTGGCTTGCTGTATATAGCCTTTATTATGTTGAGGAAAGTGCCTTGTATCCCTGATCTCTCTAAAACTTTAAACATGAATGGGTGTTGAATTTTATCAAATGCTTTCTCTGCATCCAAGGAGATGATCATGTGGTTTTTTATTTTCAGTTTGTTTATATGGTGGATTACATTGATGGATTTCCGTATATTAAACCATCCCTGCATGCCTGGAATGAAGCCTACTTGGTCATGATGAATGATATCTTTGATGTGCTCCTGTATTCGTTTTGCAAGTATTTTATTTAGTATTTTTGCATCTATGTTCATAAGAGAAATTGGTCTGAAATTCTCTTTCTTTGTTGAGTCTTTGTGAGGTTTAGGTATCAATGAGACTATGTCCTCATAGAATGAATTTGGTAATGTTCCATCCATTTCTATCTTTTGGAGTAGCTTGAAGAGTATCGGTATTAGCTCGCCCTTAAAGGTCTGGTAGAATTCTGCACTGAAACCATCTGGCCCTGGGCTTTTTTTGGTTGGGAGACCATCGATGTATAACTAGCTTTCACAGAAATATTGGTGCATTGACTAGTCTCATGTCAGCTTGACACACAAGCTAGAGTTATCTCAAAGGAGAGAACTTTAATTGAGAAAATACCTCCATAAAACTGGGCTGAGAGGCATTTTTTAAAATTAGTTATTAAGGGAGAGGGCCCAGCCCATGGCGAGTGGTACAATCCCTGGGCTGGTAGTCCTAGGTTCTAAAAGAAAGCAGGCCAAGCAAGCCATGGGAGCAAGCCAGTAAGTGACCTCTCCATGGCCTCCATGGCCTCAGCATCAGTGCTTGTCTTTAGGTTCCTGCCCTGTTTGAGTTCCTGTCCTGACTTCCTTCAGTGATGAGCAGTGCTGTGGAAGTGTAAGCGGAATAAACTTCTCTCCAACTTGCTTTTTGGCCATGGTGTTTCATCACAGCAATGGGAACCCTAAGGTAGTGGGTATCAGACTCGGTGCCCCATGCTTGCACGTACAGCACGCTACCAGTGGAGCCATCTCCCAGGCCCTGTTTCTGAGTATCCTATTAGAAGCATCAAAGAGAAACCACCAACTCAAAGTAAACAACGCACACATGTATTTTGAGAGAAGAAATCCTGAACATGCGTTTTGGTCTAAGGATGTGGCTCAGAGGGGCAGCACTTGCTTAGGAACTGTCAGGTTTTGAGTTCAAATCCCCAAGATGGAAGGAAACAGTTGGAAAGTTATGTCTGAGCTGCAGACTCCATCCTACCCAGCATAAACACCCTTCCTTCTCATCACCTGGCCTGGAAGTTCAGCGTTTGGAATCTCCGGGTCATTTTGCTGGTGTTTATGGTTGCAGCTTCAGGATGAGGGTAGTAGCAGGGCCTGTACCTCAAGAAAGAGTTGTTCCCCTAAGTGCCCAATGGCAGCAACCCAGCCTGTGTCTCAGGAACCTGCTTGGAGTCAGACCAGCTGTGCCTCTCATTGGCTGTGTACCTGTAGGGAAATCACCCAGCCTCTCTGAATGAGTTTCTTCATCTGCAAACTAGCAAGTGATACTTGTGTCTACTTGGAGACTCAATGTGGATAAGCACTGAGCACAGTGCCTGACCCACTGCTAAGTGTTCATTAAGCGTGCGCTACTACACATGATGCAGATGACCTCAAAGCAGCCTCTTAGTTGCTCAAGTTGCAAGCCTTCCAGTGAAGCAGCAAGAAAGACCATGAATTGCCGCCCACACAACAGAGAAGGTGATTTCATGCACCCTGAAATGACCTACGCTCTGCCATTAGCTAGCCTCTGTGCTGCGCATGCGTATATGGAGCTGAGTTGAATGTACCCCAGGAGCTTCCGAGCTGGAAGGAAAGAGAAAACAACAGAGACTCAGATCCAAGGCGCCAAGCAGGAACAGAGATGCAAGTGACATGAAATATTTGGAGGAGGTAGTGCAACGACAGGGCCACACAGTCAAGCCTTTGCTGAAATGGGGGCTGGGGTTAGCTTTGACGTCTGCCTGGCTTAAAAATTCACGCGTGTTTCCTCCGTATTTATCAGCAAACAAAAGGTTAGAATGCCCGTGGAGTAAACCAGGTCTGTCTGATAGGTCTGTATTTTGTGTTGTCTGACACTCGGGCTTTGCAGTGTGGCAAGTGTGACTGAGAAATTGAATTTTAGAGCTTGCAGTGAAATGCCACCTACAGTTCCTGTTAGCAAACTGAGACAAGGAAGATGCATTTAAAGAGAAGAAGGACTGACATAGAAGGCCAAAGTCTTTAATGTCCAGCAAAGTGGGAGGACTTAAAAATAAAAAGTGCAATGATCGGACTCCAGTGTGAAAAGACCCTTCATTGCCACCAGGCTATTTTTGTAGAGGCAAATCTTTAGCTCCCTCTGAGCCAAACAGGGATTTGGTTGCTGTGCTCTGACCCTGCCATCTTTGTGGCTCTTTGTCAAATGGTCTGGGGCCACGCCAGAGCCTGTAGGGAGGGCTCCCTTTGGCAAATGCACTTCCCCTTCGTCTCTGTTTGTATTTGGCATTAAACCGAGTAACTGTCTCACGCTGAAACCACCACACGTGTCTAATTCCCATTTTCTTTTCTGTCAGACTCAGGCAGAGCACCCATGGAAGAGCTGGCAACTTCGGGTCACAGAGTGTCCTATCTGCCTTTGCTGATGGTTGGGGGTGCACAGACACAAACTGGGCAGCTGTGGGGACTGTGAGCCTCCATCAGAAGTGTTCAAGTCAGAGTGGAACAGCCGTGGGTGGGTGTGTCCAACATCTGCTATCAGAAGGAAGAGAAACAGTGGCTAGAATAAAAATCCTTTTCTTTAGCGTGTTGTTTTTCTTTATTCTTTTTCATTCCTTTATCCACCCTTCTCTCCAATTTCTTTCTTTTTCTTTTCTTTCTTTCTTTTGAAATAGGGGTTTTCACTGGAATTAAGAGCTTGCTGATAGGACAGGCTGGCTTACCAATGAGCCAGAGGGATCTGCTGGAACCACAGGTGCTTGACACCACACCAGCCCCAACCCCCTCCCCCTTTTAAAAATAAGGCAAGATCTCGTGTAGCCCAGGATAGCTTCAAACTCATCACTTAGTGGAACATGACCTTGAACTTCTGATCCTCTGGGCCTCCTCACCATGAGCACGGGGATGATAGGCAAGTGACACCATTTTACACAGTTCTGGAACACTCAGGACTTCATGGCTGCTAGCCCAGCATTCTACCAGCTGAGCTGAAGCCACCGCCCTTTATGCCATTTCTAATTCCCAAAGCCATAGTCTGTAAAGCAAACTTCTCTGTCCAGTGTCAATCCTTTCCCACTCTCACCTTCTAATCAAGGTCAAGGTGAAAGCAGGGCTGACCTGAGGCCAGTCCAACATATTTACGCATGGGCGCACTTGGGTGCGCGCGCGCGCACACACACACACACACACACACACACAGGCATAGAGAGGGGCCACACAAAGGTGTTCTTGGGATGACTACTGCAGTAGACACAGGATAGGTATAAGAGGAGATTGTTTAGACCTCTGTGTCTTCACAAAAACCACTAAATGTCAATTTGGTCTGGGGATATGCCTCAGTGGCACAGTTCCTGTCTAACAAATAGCAGTCCCTTCAATCTATACACAGGCCCACAAACATAAAACAATAAAATGAAGCAACAGTCTTCACCCATTGTGGTGAGAGTGGGTACATCAAGTAAATTCAATGCAATTTTGAGTTTGATCTCCAAAGGAACCATAATCCTACAACTTAGATTAAAGAAGCATCGTGTGAACCCATTTTATATAAGAAGAAGACTACTGATTGAACATGATGTGTATGAGGCCACCAACAATCTTCATCCTTAGCCAGTTTACTGAGCAGATGGATATCAGCTTCAACTGCTAAGGGAGTGCTCCCTTGAGGGAGGATGGGCCGGGAGGACATCTTAGTGATCTTCAGGACATTTGAACATTTGCCAGAGATGTCTCATATCTTGGTGACTTTGAGTGACTATAAGTATCACACTGGCATGAGACATGACAGCTGGACACACACTGTCACCTCTTTCTTGTCCTGCTCCCAATTTTTAAAAGTTCTGGCCCACCCAGGAAGACCCATTAGCTTGGTTTATTTAAACTTTGCAGAAATCACTTAAAATACGTCAAACTTTTTTTTTCTCAACTCTTACCCACTGGCAACTTTCTAAAGTCTGAATGCATATGTGAACCAAGACCCTGTTGCAAGTGGCAGAAACCCAATACAAAGTGCCTTTGTGAAACACTGCAGTAAAAAGCCAAGCTTTTAAGAGAGGCTGGATCCAGGGTTCCAAGGATGGCATTAGGCACGTCTCACCTGGTTCACATCTTCCTTCCTATATCTTGGTCCCACTGTAAACAACTCTAGGCTAACCCTGAGCATCTTCTGGAGAATTGCTGCAACTTTACTCTGGCAGTTCCTGCCCTGAAAGAAAAGACAGCCATGTTGAAATGATGAGCTGCCTGTAGCTAAATGCTTCTTTCTTCTCTTTGAGAGGGTATTATACTTTCTGGCAGCCCCTAGAGTTCTCTGTCTCAAGGTTTAGGATAGGAGGTTACTGGCTCACCTGTAGCTCCCCCCCCCCCCCCCACCTTCCTAAATCCTGGCCTCAGCTCCTTTGGTCCCTGTAGTAGTGATTTGAATTTGTATTTAACATTCTGAGAACAGTACCAGGGACCCAAATGTCATTCAAAGTTATAGGCATTGTTCCTATTGCATTTACTATCAATACTTAATGCAGATTAGTGTTAGTATTAAGGTTATCTCCCAATAATCAATGAAGACACTTCAGAGGAAACATTCAATTCGTGGTTTAACTAATAGAACTTTATTTCTTTCTTAGGAAAAAGTCTGGAAAGATGGTCAAGGGCCAGCGTGGTGTTACCTAGTGTTAGGGGGTCTAGCCTTAATTTAATTTAAGTGTGTGTGTGTCTGTGAATGTGTGTGTGTGTGTGTGTGTGTGTGTGTGTGTGTGTGTGTGTGTATTGCGCCAGGGGACAATGTTAGGTTTTCAGGCACTGTCTACCACTTGAGATAGTCTCTCATTAGACTAGAACTCAAGGATTATGCTAGGCTAGATGACCAGTGAGCCTCAGGGACCCACTTGTCTCTCCCTCCTTTGCACTGAAAGTACAAGTGTGGCACACCATTCAGCTTTTCTCTCCAACAGCAAGTTCATTACAAGCTGAGGTACCTCCCCAGCCCTTATCTGCTTTATTCATCTGGTATTTATAGCTTGTTCTTCAGGGATACCTCATAATCTAAGAGGGCTGCCCTAATTTCAGCTACCATGCTCCATGCCAGGCAGAGGCAGAGGAAGGGGAGGAGAAGTTCAAATTCCTTTTTTTCTGGAAGGCGTATACTCCAGTTCTGCACAGCTCTCAACACCAGAACTCAAGTCATGCGGAGCTCTCAAAGAAATGTGAGGATGTAGCGTTATTTCCATGGAGACACAGGAAGGACAGGCCTCAGCCAGGCTGTGAGAAAGGGCTCAGTAGTTAGACTAGTAGTCTAGACACAGGAGTGCAGAAGAAACCCCGCTTCAGCGTGTTCTGGGAAGCCCCGTGGATCCCCTGCCTCCTGACCACCTGAAGAATGGAGAGGCAGGTTCTGTAAGAGAGTCAGAAACGAAAACGCAAGTCTGTAACTGTTCCCTGAGTCAAGGCACTTCGCTGTCTTCCCCTCTGCCTGGCAGTGGGGCTGGGGAGAGGCAGAATATTGGCCCCAGGCAAACTTGGTTTGAGGCCAAATTCCAGGACTCTTGGGGCTGACTGGCAGCCACTCTGTCTGAGCAACCTGGGAGATCCTGAGAAAAGAATGAACATCCGAATCCCAGAACAAAATTCGCAGCGATGATGCTCCTGCTGTCGGCTCCGGCTGGGAGGCCGCGCGGCAGGGAGGATGAGGTCATGGGGACCCGCAAGAGGCTGGAGGGCGCCAGAGCGCAGCCCTGCTGCCCGTGAGCCGCAGCTGGAGCCCAGAGTAGCGCCAGCTCTCGCGGACACTGTCTGCCACCGTTACTGTGGAACCGGCTTGAGCTTGGGCGCTGGAAAATGAGATGGCTGGCTGAGGCAGCTATTAGAGCCAGCAGCAAACAGGGCTATTAAAAGAAAGAGAGGGTTGGTTGTTAAGGACCGAGGTAGGCGGGATAAGTAGACAGAACAAGAGGACCTTTAAGTTAGGGAAAACTATCTGTAGGATACGGTAACGGTGGATGCATGATGTTACCCACTGTCCAAACCAATAGAAAGAAATGCTGGGGGCTGGCTAGACAGTTCACTGGTTAACACAACTTACGGTACCGGCAGAGGACCCAAGTCTGACTCCCAACACCCACCCACACAGTGGTTCTTAATCGTCTATAACTCCAGTTCCAGTGGACCTGGCACTAATACACATAAAATAGAATTTTAAAAGAATAAAACAACACCAATTCATCGACTGGGGATGCAAACCCTGTCAATGTATAGTCATCTACTGTCACAAATGGTGGTGTGGTATTGGTGGTAGGGCAGGAGGATGGAACTCTCTGCTCTTCGTTTTGCTGTGAGCCTAAAATTGTCATTCCCTCAAAAGCCAGTAAAAATGGGTAGGGCGAGGAGAGACAGGGAAGGATGGAAGGAAAAGTGCTGCTCTTGTGAGTAGCGTTACCAATTGGGGTCCATGAAGAGTAACTGGGCTTTAGTCATTTACCAAAGTTGATGACAGGGTTACAAGACAACGTCACCAGATACCAGGTAAACAGTAACTACTTGTCAAGGCCCAGGTGTTAAAGAGATTGAGGACACTCCAAGCATCCAGTAACAAAACGCTCTTTTGTGGAAAGTTCCCTTTTGATGGGGGAGGGTAGTTTAACTGGACATATGATAGAGGAACAGAAAGTGAATGTCCCATTATCTGCAGAGTCCATTATGTGCTCCAAGGAGCTTCCTAACCTCCAACTTCGGGATGCAGGCCACCCAGTTACAACTTGATGACCGGTGAAGACTCTTGTTTGGCCTGTAGATTTCCTGCTCTTCAAATGAAGTCAGGATTGCACGTTGTGTGGAAAACAATGCACTAGAAGGTCTAGTGTCTAGCATTGTTTGATTGTTTCCAATAAGCTGATAGCAGTGTGGTCCAGGAGTGCTGTCTGTGAAGATGGTAGTAATTTCTGTTTGCACCATCCAGGATGGTAGCATTGGCCACATGTGCTGCTGGGCACTTGGAATAGGACTAAGGCAGAGGGAATATGGAATTTCCTGTTAATAAAGATAGCATGAAATTTTAAGCAGTCATCTGTGGCTAGTGGCCATTGTATTAGAGAGCAAGGCTCTAAAGTTATTATTGTTCAGTATTTTTCTCTTCACTCTAGTGTCTCTCAAAAGTTTGTTTTAAGCCAGGCTGTGATGGCACACACCTTTGATCCCAGCAGTTGGGAGGCAGAAGCAGGTGGGTTTCTAAGTTCAAGATCAGCCTGATCCTAGAGTTCTAGAACGGCGAAACAACAAAAAGACTCCCCGATCTGAGTGGGACGTACCTCAACCCACAGACACAAATCTCAAAATGATGTTGCATGTTTGCACACAAAAAGCATCTTACCAGAGAAAAGCAAAGAGATGCCATGGGATCCAGGAAATAGGGTGGGATGACGCACAATTTCTCTGCTGCATAGCTCATGCAGGTGCTCGCATTATCGCGGTACCACGTGTGAGGGGTCACAGAGTGGACTATAGTATCATGTTCTGCATGGCTTTGCCATCACCTTGCTGGGTCAGTTCAAGGCCAGATGCTCAACACTGGCTGTCAGCAGCCAGTAAATAATCACTAATAATCTGTCATCAGTAAATAAGACATGACGTAACATCTGTGTGTTTTTGTATCACCTCAGATCTAAGCAGACTACAGTGTGGCTCTCCATTGAAAAGCAGGAGGGGAGGAGGCCTTCTTTGGGCAGGACTCCTTGGAACCCAATTTAAAAGATATATACTTCCCTTTTAGATTCTTTATTTTAAATTTATATTTACTTTCTGATGTTTTGAGAGACAAGCTGTTTCAGAGCCTGGTCTGGAACTTGCTAGATAGCTCAGGCTGGCTTCATACTTAGAGCCTTATACCACTTAGGGCTAGCTCACGGTTCTTCAGGCAGGGGACTCACCTGCTGCCCTGCTCAACTGCATAGGGGATTTTAATTTGGGGACACTGTGAGGGGGACTGGTATCTCTGGAACACACTTTAGACATGCAGATCTGAAGGCAGCATGACTATTTGTGGGAAGGGATCTGTTTGCCTCCCCCACTGGGGTGCAGAGCTAGGGTTCTGCTTTTAGCAGAGTCTGGCTTTCTTCTACCATGTGTAGCCCCCATGACTCAGTCCACCAGGGCCCTTGCAGCCTGTTCTGTGCTGATGTGATGGGAATTTTTCTAATTCCTCCAGCCTCAGTGTGCAAACCCAGAGTAGTATTCTTGCTGGAGGGACAACCACTAGGACCCTCCAGAGAAGTGTGGCCTCTGTGAAGAAGTATGGCCTCTGTGGTGGCTGGCAGCACCCAGGGAGCTGGCAGAGTTTGGCTGCTTGCTCCCATAGTTGGCAAGGAGTTATACCGAGCCCTCTGGATATATGGGGATGCAAAGGTCCCAAATATACAAGACTGCTGTAGTCATCAGTCTTTACAAGACAGGATCATCGCTTAATTGTTATAGTGCTTAGCCTCTAGAGCAGTGGTTCTCAGTGGTCACATATCAGATATCCTGCATGTCAGATATTTATGTTACAATTCATAACAGTAGCAGAGTTACACTTACGAAGAAGCAAAAAGCTAATAATTTTATGGTTGAGGGTCAGCCCAACATGTGGGACTTTATTAAAGTGGCACAGCATTAGAAGGTTGAAAACCACTGCTTTACAGAGAAGGGGTGTCCATGGTTGTCCCTAGAGAGATGAAGAGAAGGTTTGCTCAGGCTGGCCCCTCATGAGAAACATGGGGAGGGGAGCCCCATCAGGGAGGTGAGAAAGGACATGTGGAGCAGATGGGACCTTGCCCTAGTAGACAGGCTGAGACACACTCGGGAGCCTTTCTGGGGTGAACAGAGTGCTCCCCAGTTTTATTTTTCTTTCTGCTACCGCTTACAGTATGCAGAGATGAAGAGGTCCCTGCCTCCCCAGAGCCCTGAGCAAAAGGAGAGGGGCATTCTCCTTGAAGTTTTTTTTTTTTTTTTTTTTTTTTTTTTTTTTTTTGGCACTTGTAGCCATGTGACCTTATGCAAGTTCCTCTGTGTCTCCAACAATAGAAGGCACAGAGGGCAGGACCACATGGCCTTAAAGCTGCAAGAGAGAAGATGAAACACATTTCATTTTAAAAGTGACTCCTTCTGTTTCTTTGATCACAAATGTAAGCCTGGAAGTCATTTGGGGACTGGGAGAGCAGGCTGCCTGCGGTCCTCGTCAACCCATCATGTATCTGGTAGGTAACTAGAAGAGCACGCTTAAAGCACCAGGCACCGGACAATAAGGACCTGGAGACGTTAGTTGCCTGATATGCTCAGCTGTTGCAGCATCCACACCTCAACTGGAGATGGACATCTCTTAACGCGGGAAACAGTTTCGATGGCTAGTTGGTAAAGTGCTTGCTATATAGCTCAAGCCAAGAGTCCATGTAAAAAGCCAGGTGTGAGCTGGGAATGGTGGCATATACTTTTAATCTTAGCACTCAGGAGGCAGAGGCAGGCAGATTGTGAGTTCAAGACTTGCCTGGTTTATAGCATAGTTTCCAGGACAGCCAGGGCCACACAGAGAAACCTTGATTTAAAAAAAAAAAAAAAAAAAAAAAAAAAAGACCATAAGTAGTGGTGCATGTTTGCTGTCCCAGTGCCAGGGAGGTGGAGATAGATGGCTGGTTGGCAGCCTAGCCTAGTTAGGGAGCCCATGACAGACCCTGTCTCACAAAACAAAGTAGATGCCACCTGAAGAGTCCCTACAGCTGAGGTTTTCCTCTGACTTCTACATGCATGAGTACATACGAGCATCTATACATACAGGGCCACATGGACACATGCACAAGTGCACATGCATACACACACTCCCCCCTGAACACTGTCTAAGGTTTCTTCAGTAGTAGAGGCTGCTCATGACTCCGTCTGATTATTACACACTGCAGGTAAGCATAGACTGCAGAGGGTCCCTTCTGGTTGGAGCCTCCTGGAAAGGAGGGTGATGAATGTGTGGTCCCTTCCATGAGGGATGAGTCATATGGCTGCTCTCTCTGCCCTTCGTCCCATGTCCAGTGTCCGCGAAGTCACCAGGGAGCTGCTGGGCAGAGAGAGATGGCCGCGAAGGAAACCTTTGTATCTCTACCAGTGCGAGAGATAACAATGCCATAGTCAGTTCATTTGGTTTCATTTCCATCTTTAAAATAGCCTCTGTGACCAACCCAGCAGGGTGAGATGTTGGTCTTTTAGCATGAGGGAAGCATCTGCTGGAAGCAAACTTTCTGCTTGACACAAACCATTGTCCTCTAAGACCCCTGGTCAACATGATGGGCAGAGTGAGGAGTTCGACCTGCTGATTGCCCAGGTGGCTGGAGTCCATTGGGTTATGGCTATGGCTAATAGAACACTCCAGAACAATAAGGGGCAGGAGCACGCCAGCCTGTGAGCTGGTGCTAGCTATCCACTAAGCTTGTCCCTGACACCCATCAGCAGATGCCAGTGTGGCTAGGGAGAGCTTCTGCAGTGACGAGAGGGTCGGTGTTCTTTCCAGCAGCTCACTAGACTTTATAGTCCCTCCATGGGAAAAGAGGCATTTTGGTGGACATTGTTAATCTCATAAAACTGCACAGAACCATGTTTATGAAGTCTTAATAGTTCCCGGTTTATGAGTCTAATAATAAATTAAAAAAAAAATGAAGGCCCTGCCTGTGGTCATTCTTAAAAAATGAGCCTGATTTATCCCCTTCATTAGGGTTTATGTCTTTGTTGGAACTGTGATGTCAGTCCTTGAGCTCAACTCACACTTGAGTAGGAAGGAGAATATAGACAACGTGGCCGGCTGCCCTAAAACTGGTCAAGACTGGGCAGGGTGCGTTGGCTTCCCTAGCACGTATTTCACAAGCTATGCTTAGCAAACATAATCGCCAGGAGCACTGACTGCTTTTTATTCTGCAGTGAAAGGCCTGAAAGCTCCTAGAGTCCATGTGTAAATGCGGCCTCCATATCCTTGTCAGGGGCAAGGTCACAATAGCCAACAGATCCCTGCCCACCCACTGGCTTTAGCTGGGATCCCAGATCACAGCAAATGTAGGGGCAGGGTTCAGGGAGGATAGGGTGGGGCAGGGGGGTCAAGGGGGGAGTAGGGGAGTCAGGGGTGGTAATCATTTTAAGTCAGTAGGAGCTGAGCAGGTGTTTGTGGATTCGTCTGTGTAAGCCTCTCCTCCAGTCCTGGAAGTGGGTTCTATTATTCCTGTTTTGCACATGTGGAATGAAGCTGAGGGCTGTTGCTGATAATGATGGAAGTTTCCATATACTCAGAACGGGTGTTAATTTATAACTGGTGTTAACGGGGGAGATGCTGGCATTCGCGATATGACAGAGTTCTGCTCCTGTTGCTACCATCTGAGCCTCTGTGCTCATCTTTTCAAACCTCAGTCTTCTCACCTGTTCAATGGGAATAACAGTGGTCCTTCTGCCCTCCCTGGGTGGCTTTGTGGATGAAATGACATATGCATGAGGAGGGGGGAAGGTTTTGTTTTCACTAGAGTCCTACCCTCTTCAGAGAAGGGAAGGCAAATGGCTGAGTGCAGAAAAGCCACTAGGATTCTTTAGGAAATAGAAATTTTATGTTTTATACAAACACAACCCAAGGTATAGAACTTTTAAAAACCCTTATTCTGTCACACTGGGACCCCGAAGGAAATAAATGGCCACTATTGCTGGTGTTTCTTCCCCGGATGCTGAGAACCTGTGTGTGGAGGGAGATGGAGCTGTGTAAAGATGGAGCGGGAGCTATGGCTCACACGAGAGCGGATCATGGCCTTTACGACATCAGCTACAAAACCGTTAAAAGAAGGGCTAGAGAGATGGCTCAGCAGTCACCAGCAGAGGACAAGACCCCGATTCCTCGCACCCACAGGGTTGTTCACAACCCTCTATAAGCCTAACATTCCACTGTATCTATCTTCTGGCTTCCACAGGCACTACCCATGCTCACGGGGTGCAGACATAGATGCAAGCAAATGCTCAAACACATTTTAGAAAGTTGAAAAAAAAAAAAAAAAAAAAAAAAAAACAGTTAAAGGAAAACCACCCCGGAATCTCAGAGGCCAAGGTCCGTGCTCATTAGTGAAATACAAGAGGCATCATAGACTCTGTATTTCTGCCAAAAACTTTCTTCAGGTTGAATCACACTCAAATAGAGAACAAACTCGTCTGGGCGAGGCAGGGAATTTGGGGTAGAATGGCAGGACGGACTAACTGGGGTGGAGTAGCGGGAAGTCATGGCTGGGCGATGGGTATTTGGTAAAGTGAGTCTGAAGGAGGATCTCTTGACAAGCCATATAATTTTAAAAAGTATATATATGTTTAATTTTAAGAAAATTGGAAATATATAAAAAGCACAAATCTATCTTAAAAATGACCCTTTTCTGGAAACTCACTCATTCTTAACATTTTGCTACCTCTACTTTATCGTCTTCTTTCTCTCTTCTTCTGTAATAAAAAATATTAGAGTAGGTTGCAAATTCATGTTATTTTATCTCAGTGTAGATTTCCCAAGAACAAGGTTACTCTTTTATAGAATCTTAGTTCAATTCCATTGTTAAAATTAGAGAATTTAGCAAAATGTTTTATAGAATTTAAGAGCAAAGAAGAAAATGGAGGGAGGAGTTGGTTAAAGGTCAGGAAGTGTCTTAGCAGATGGGCAAGACAGGCTGTGTCAGAACCATTCACCTCTGTCCTTGACAGATAAGAAGCAGTTATGGAAGATGCATAAATGAATGAACACGGCTGCGTTCCAATGACACGTGAGGCTGGAGAGATGGCTCAGCAGTTAAGAGAATTTGCTGTTTTTATAGAGGACCAGAGTTTGAGTCCCAGCACCATATTAGGCAGCTCTCGACCTTCTATAACCCAGCTCCAGCAATCTGGTGGTCTCTTCTGGATTCTGTGAACACTTATACAAATAGTGTACATACACGGACACACATACACCCAAGCAAAAATAAAGCAACAATGGTTTGCAACAATTGGTGGTGGGTCAGATGCACCTGTGGCCCATCCTTTTATTTGCCTTTCGTGATTGATGTTCTTGGAGGATACAGTTATTTTCAATGTCTCTCACTGGGGTTTCTCTGGCCTTTCTTCACAGCTATACTCAGTGTTATGTACTTTCATCTGTGACGTGCTTTGTTAGTATCACAGCAAAGGACAGGCGATACAGCATGACGTCATTACTAATGTTGGACCAGATGCTATTTGATTTTCTCTTTTTGTCTTTTCTATTTTTTTCTTTCCTTCCTTATTTCTTTTTTTTTTTAAACAGACTTAATTCCCTTTAGTTTTCCTGTAAAAAAACTCTTATGTGGTAGCCACATCTGGAGCTTGGATCCTCTCTGAACAGAGACTCTGGTGTGGGTTTTCACAAGATGATCAGTGAATTGTAGACAAGGAGACTTGGTGAACATAGTCTCTTTCCAGAAGTCAAGTGTCATGTAGCTGTAGGTCTTGGAGATGGCATCAAAAGTGACTTTGGCAAAGTTGCCCAGGGTGGCAGTGAAAGCTGATGTGTAGCAGTCACCAGTACCAGCCATCATCAGTAGCTTCTTGGGCACAGGAGCAGAGACGATACCAGTGACTTTGGGGGCAAGGATGAGATGCACCAAAATAGAGCCACAGTGGCCTGTCTGTCATCTTGCACAGAAAAGTGTGTGGTTTACCTCTCTGCACAGGGATGATGGAAGTTTGGCTAAGATGATGGCCCCTCAGATGGCAGTGGCTACCTCCTTGGAGCACTTAACACCAAGACCAACATGAGCATTATAGTCCCCAATAGTGACAAAAGCCTTGAACCTGGTCTGCTGGCCAGCTGGTGTCTGGTTCTGAACTAGCATGATCTCTTTCCATGCCCCAATTTCTCCCAGATCTTCCCTACCTCCCTTCCAACCCAACATCAAGTCGAGTTCATGTTCTCTCTCTCTGTCTCTCTGTCTCTGTCTCTGTCTCTCTGTCTCTCTCTGTCTCTGTCTCTCTGTCTCTCTGTCTCTCTGTCTCTCTCTCTGTGTCTCTCTCTCTGTCTCTCTGTCTCTCTCTCTGTCTCTCTGTCTCTCTCTCTCTCTCTCTCTCTCTCTCTCTCTCTCTCTCTCTCTCTCTCTCTCTCTCTCTCTCCCCCCCCCCCCCCGGGACAGGGTTTCCCAGTTCTCTGTGTGGCCCTGGCTGTCTTGGAACTCTCTCTGGCCTCAATTTCAGAGATTCTCTTGTCTCTGCCTCCCAAGTGTTGGGATTAAAGATGTTAACCACCACTCCTGGCTTGCATTATCTCTTATAATTCTTAAATAAAACTATGAGGAAGTTTTATTATGCCATTAATGATTTATTATTTAATTGTTTGTGTGTGCATGCCATCTTGGCAATTTCAGTACACACATGGGAGAACAGAGGTGTAGGGAATGTGTGAATTACAGAACCCTAATCAGTAGTTCTCTGCCTTCCTAATGCTGTGACCCGTTAATGTTGTGGTAACTCCCAACTGTAAAATTATTCTCATTACTATGTCATAACTGTAATTTTGTTACTGTTATAAATTGTAATGTAAATATATGATGTGTAGGATATCTGAAATGTGACCCCCTTGAAAGGGTCATTCAACCCCCAAAAGGGTCACAACCTAGAGATTGAGAACCACTACTGTAAATCACTCTTTCCTGCATCTGCTGCCTTTGCTGTGTAGCCTTGTTATTCTTCTGACAAAAGGACAGGGCATTGGAAGGAAGAAAGGGGTCTTTTCATTACCTAGCTCTAGCTGAGGCCCCCAAAAGAAAGCTGGCTTAACAATAGAAAAGCATGCAAATCTATTTAATATAATTATTATGTGACAGATATATTTCTTCATAATAAGCAGAAGGCTTCCCACAACTTTTTCTTGAGACAGGGTTTCTCTGTATAGTCTTGGCTGTCCTGGACTCACTTTGTAGACCAGGCTGGCCTCGAACTCACAGAGATCCACCTGCTTCTGCTTCCCCGTGTGCTGGGATTACAAATATGCACCACCAGGCTTGGCTCTCCCAAGCCAGTTTAAGTAAGATCTTATGTTACTTTTGATAAAGAGTATACACTCATGGAGAAATATTATTAGACAGAGGGGGGGGCAATCATTGGCTTTCTAAGCTTGTGTGCTCTTAGAGAACCATCAACCCTCTATGTGTTGGGGATTTCAGATCACTTAAATGCTGACAATAGCTAAGCTAACCTTTGCCTGCTTGCCAACACAAGATCATGCAAACCAGAGCACAGGATTTTCATACAATTTGGAGTGGTTATGGGTTTCCCAAATTTTCTATAAATCACCCAGGATTATATTGGTTTTATAGATCAGAATCTGACCCAGGCAGACATCCCTCATAGCTATCTCTGGAGTTTTTATTATAAAAAGCCAGGTGGACACACTCACTTGCTAGGCCTTTCATTTGTGCAGTGTTTCCTTCGACAATGAGTGACTCTGTCCCCAAACCTTTCCATCTTGGTGGCAGCCTAGACATAAGTGGCTTTTGCATAATTGTTCTGTCCATTTCCTTTCCTCAATTGTCCAGCCATTGCTATCTTCTACCAACAAGATGCATATTTTCAGACTGATTTAGACCAAACAAGCCATATTTCAAATATCCCAGACACGCTCTCATCTTTCTTTCCTGGTAGGATTTGGTGTTAGACACTTATTCCAGCCCAGGGTCAGTGAACTCGATCCTGATTAGGGAACTTATGGTATCTGTGTGTTAGAACAGAACTGAGCTAGAACAATGAGAGCTCTCGGTGTCAATAGGAAGAATGTCTATTACCCACCACCACCTCACGGAGTCCTTTCAGCCTAGGGACCAGATTACATTCTCTCTGCTATGAGTTGGAATGGCTGTCACCAGAAGCTAAGAGACATGGCATTAGAACCTGAACCAGATTCTACACCCATGATGCTCCCTGCTGGAAATCTTTAGTGGACTCTGAGGCTTTCTATTGTTCTTTGGTTCATTGTTCCTACTCTCTGAAGTGACTGCCAGCACCCCATAGTGTCCTAGCTCTTTCTACTCCGTGAACCTCTAGTCCCAAGCAGAAATATTTGTCTTAGTTGTCGCTGTCCTGTGTTGTCCTTACCACTTCAATTTTTAGGCACCGTACTTTTTCTCTGAGTTCCAGAGACTTCCAAACCGTTCTCACTCTGGAGTTACCATCACGAATGTCCATGGACTGGCAGATCCCCTCGGGAGCCAAACTGGTTTACGCCAGTCTACTCTTCTTCAGCTGGTGTGCCAGCAAATGTATCCTGGTGGAGCGGTGCATGAGCTGGGCCTTGAGTGCTGGCAAGCTGAACGGCATGGGAAAGTTGTGCATGGGCATAATGACAGCAGTGAGGAGGTGTTTCGGGAACAATAACAGCACAGTACAGTTGTGCAAGGCCTATGTCCACTGTCTCGCAGATTCTGCCCTTGAAGCCATTGGCTTTGGCTTCATCCCCAGAAAGAAGTACAATTTATCACATGCACCCACACCCAAACAATAGGTGACTGTCCCTTAGGCAAAGCACACGGGGCAGCTGATAAGGCAACACATCATCCCTTTTTTGAGAGGCAAAGAAGATAACAAAGAGGTCATCCAGAAATATCGAGCCAAGTTTTGTTTTGTTGCGTATTATTCTCTATTTGGGCCCAATGAAGACAACTGTTATCTAAATGCCTGAAAAGCAGCAAGGGAGGTGGAGAAGCCATGAGCCAGAAAGCATGAGGGAGATTCATGTCATCACTTAGACACCCCATGGTCTGCAGCTTCAAAGCAGCCAGAGTAAGCACAGAAGGAGCTACTGGTCATATTGTCAGGCCACACAAGGCTTATGACCTGGGAAGAATTATCAGGACAACAAACTGAACCTGATGATCTGGGTCATTATCAAGAGAGGAAGCTTGGTCAATCCCCTGAGACAATGCAGGGTGAGTCTTCAAGACCAACTCAATGAACTTGGATGCAACCAAGTTCTCCGTGTGTGGAAATGTGGACCAAGGTTGAGTTGGGAGACTGTTAGTCAGTGTGTGATAACTCCAAGCTCCATGCCTTTGCCAACGCTCTTGGGTGGAAGTGGTACAGTATGGAAGATATAGATGGAGGGTAAATATGAGAATTGACCCTTGTCTCCTCAACCCTCTATTTCTTCATATTCATCATAGAGGTCAAGACAGAGATGGGGTAGAACTTGTTCTATCTTTTCACTCCTCTACTGAACTATACCAAGTTTCTAATGGAGGTATGAGGCTACTTGTACCTTCCTTTTTTTTTTCTTTTCTTAAAATTATCTTTAAAAAATGTGCTCAACTTCTACAAAAAATGCTTCAATCTGCTCTTTTTTTTTAATTGCTCAATCTGTTCTTAATGTTCAGTTTCCACAGTTTTCCCACTAGACTTTGTTTGCAAGCTAAGAATAGCAAGCAGGCTTCTTAAAGCAAAGTTAGGAATAGCAGAACTAATTTCTTGATTCTCCAGAGGACTCTGGGCAGCAGGAGGCAAATGAATGCTAAATTGATTGCTGATTTGCTAGGAAAACTTCAGCCTAAGGCATTCCCAGGTAGCTCTCTGTGGCTTCCTGGGTCCTCAAAGCCCATGGAAGAGTTAGCAGGCCAATTCTTTCATCTCATTGTAAAGCATGCCTGTGAATAGATAGAATTTGCTATCTATGACAGAGTACACTTTAGCACACTGCATTACACCAGCTATAACCTCTTTGATAATAGATCCCATATTTTCCTTCATTTTTGTGTGCCCGGAAAAAGCGGTAAAGGTTGAGTAAATGATCATTTGATTTAGAGCATTTTTTAAAACATTTGACAGAATAAAAAACCCTAAGGGGCCTGGGGAGGTGACTCAATAGTTTAAGTATTTATCATGAAGGCATGAAGACCAAAATCTGGTTACCTGGAAACTTATGTAAATGCTGGGTGCATTACAGCCTGCCTGCAATTCCAGCCTGAGAAAGAGAGTAGAGGCCAGTGCTACTCAGCCTTCCTAACACTGAGAGCCTCTAATGCAGTTCCTTATGTAGTGCTGAGCCCCAACCATGAAGTTATTTTGTTGCTACTCCATAACTGTAATTTTCTACTGTTATGAACCATAATGTAAATATCTGATATACAGGACATCTGATAAATGACCCCTGTGAAGGGTTTGACCTGACCCACTGGTAGCAAGACTAGCTGTACTGTGAGCTCTGGGTCAGGCTGAGAGACTCTGCCTCAATGAATACTGTAGAAGAGCAATGGCGGATGATTCCCAACATTAACCTTGGTCCTCCAACGCATATGCACCAACATGCATGCAAAAGATATGTACACACACTTGTCACATGCTTGAAAAATGGGAAAAACCTTCTTTGTAAAGGAATATCTCAAATACAGGGATATGTGGACTTTTTCTCTTTATTTGTTTATTTATTGTTGATCTTTCCTTTAAGCCTTAAAAAAAAACTTTACAACAGATCCATTTCCCCCTGGATGCTTGGCTGGCAAGCCTCCTTTCCTTGCCTGAGGAGGACAAATTCTCCAGGAGGATGAGATGGCTCAGCTGGAGGAACCAAACTTACCAGTTCAAGTTCTCTCTCTGGAACCCGGGTGGGAGGATGGAACTGACTCTAAAGCTGTTCTCTGACCTCCCTACCTATGTGCAGTAACACAAGCACACCTGTACTCACATGTACCACACACATGCACACACAAATATGTGCGTGCTCCCCACCCCCATTGATCATAAATAAAATTAAAAAATTAAAAAGATAGCTTCTTTCCTATGGCATTTTTAGCAGCATGACAGTCATCTTCACAGTACTTTCAAAATCACTTTGGACATGTCAGAAGTGTTATCAATGTCAGCCTTTACCCACATCACATATATATTGAACCCCAAGAAGCTTTTTACAGAAGAAGAAGAAGAAGAAGAAGAAGAAGAAGAAGAAGAAGAAGAAGAAGAAGAAGAAGAAGAAGAAAGAAGAAGAAGAAGAAGAAGAAGAAGAAGAAGAAGAAGAAGAAGAAGAAGAAGAAGAAGATTTGTGTTCATTTCTGTTCAAGCCTCATTTGTCAAGGAGATTTTTCTCCTCACCCAGGGACTCCCTTGACCCCCAGAGTGTTCAGGATCTGATTCATAAGAACGGGCTTTCAACCCTGGTCTTATTATGGACCCTGGAGGCTCCTGTTTGTTTTGTTTCTATTGTTCTTTAGAATGCCATTACAGAATGCATCACTGTGTGCCTTGTCCAGAACCTTAGGGATAAGTGTATAAGGGAGCTGAGTCCATTCTTCAGGGACAGAGGCATTTTATCTAGGGATTAAGAGTATGTGTCAGATTAAGGACGTTTATCCCTTTAAGCATGAAATGCTTTGTATTATTTTAACAATCTTAGATGGAACTCTCTTTCAAATACATTACACGCTTACCCATCTTCCTTTCTTGTCTTCTCCCCTGTGCTTGAGCTCTTGGTGCTCTTCACAGCTTACCTTTCTCCTAGTGGCTTTGGGCAACATTGCAGCAGAGCCTGGATCTTCTACCAGGAAGCCCTAAAGCCCTTTAATGTTTAGATAACACCCTGAAACTGCCTGCCTGCCTTCCCTGCCACCCCACCTGTCCTGATGATTACAGGAATAGTAGGTATTTGTCCACGTTTTAAGACAGTATGGGGGCTATATGAAATGGAATAGATTCTGGTATTTTAAAATGCATAAAACTGTATACGAGCCATTGTCTGCTTAACTTTGGGTGAGCTCATTAGCCTTTCTCTGCTCTGATTTCCTAGTCTATAAAGTGAGGATAATAGCTACCTTGTAGGGACATTGTAAGAGTCAGCTAGACTCTTGGTGGAGAGCCTGGCATACCGAAAATGCCTAAAAGTGTTCTTTCCCCTAACCTTTCCTGTGGCAAAATAGTTTGGAAGATTGTATGACTGTAAATGCTTCTACTGTTGCCTCTGGATGTTTGTTGTTATGACTGTGGCAGCAGCATGACTGACTGTGGCATCATGACTGTGGCAGCATGACTGTGGCAGCAGCATGACTGACTGTGGCAGCAGCATGACTGACTGTGGCAGCAGCATGATGGAGCCATGTCCATGTACTCTAATCCTCATGGCTCCCGTTAAGCAGTTACTACTGTCTCCTCTATTTTACAGAAGAAATTTCAGACCGAGTGAGATCAAGTCATTGGTATAGGATCACAGAGCTAGACTCATGTTTGGATTGAGTCAAGGGCTTCCTAGGAAGAAGCTCTACCAGCTTAACTTGCCACATCCTTTCCCCACTACCAGACTGAAAGAAGTCCACAGCTAACAGAGCTGAGGAGAGATAATAGAAAGATGTACCTAGGGCTACTAATTTCCAGGTATGAAGCATCTATCGAATTGTCTTGGTTGGCCTTAATTGTCATCTTGATGAAGCCCAGAGTCATGTGAGAGGAGAAATTTCAATTGAAGAATTGCCAAGGTATAGAAGGATAGTGGGGGACTATCTTGATTATTAACTAATGTAGGACACAGTCCACTGTAGGTGGTATATTCCCTAGGCACGTGGTCCTGGGTTATATAAGAGTGCTAGCTATGCACAAATGAACATGGCAGTGAGTAGGCAAGCAGTATACCAGAAAGAAAGAGTTCTTCCATGGTTCCTGTTCTCCAGAGCTCCTGCTCTGACTCTCTGTAGTTATGGGCAGTGACTTGGAAGTAAAGTAACCCTTTACTCTCCACGTTGATTTTGGTCAGAGTGTTTTCTCACAGCAACTAAAAAATAGCTAAAATATCAGCCCCTTGCCTTAAATACAGCTCCACAATGTGGACTCCATTTTTCCATTTCTCTTTTGTCCTTTGAGGCTCCACAGTTGGTGCACCTGACCCACTCTAGCCAAGCTCTTCACTATCTGGTCTGGAGTCTTGGTATCCTGTATCCTTTCCTGCCACCTATTCTTGCCCTGTGCCCATCCTGTCCATTCTCCTTTTTGAAAGATCCTCAGTCTATTCTGGGCTTCGTCTATTGTCAGCACTTTAGGGCGTGACTTCAGGACCTCAGTGTAGGAAACGTTCTTGACCCAGCCACACTGCCCACTTCATCCAGGCTACTCCTGTGGAGTAACCATTTATCTTAGGATTCCACATGCCTGTGACAGCAAACCCACACTCATTTCTGATTGCTCTTGAGTGCTCAGACTTACCCTTTGTAGCTTGTCACTGGAAACACCAGCCATCTTCTTCCTTTTTCAACGCCCCCTCCAACTCTTGTTGATGTTGATTACACATGGCATTTTTTCTATTTGGAATGCTCCTCACCCTACTTTAGTTAGATTTTCTTAAACATTTATCTGTGTGTGTGTGTGTGTGTGTGTGTGTGTGTGTTTGAGAGAGAGAGAGAGAGAGAGAGAGAGAGAGAGAGAGAGAGAGAGAGAGAGAGAATGCCATGTAGTATGAATGAAGTAGTCAGAGAACGTGGGAGTAGGTCCTGAGAATCAAACTCGGGTCATCAGGGTTGGCAGCCGTCTTTTTGGCCCTTTCTGTTTCATTCTGAAGAAAAATATAATTTTCTGAGAACCATAGAAGTCTATATTTTTAACCTTTACTCAGATCTAGCCAATGGACAAGACATTCTCCACAGTTGTGTGAAAAGCAGGGACTGACTCTGACATGAACCCTGGTGCCCCATATTTGACCACTTCCCCATGGTGGGGAGGCCTGGTGGCACTCAGAAGAAGGGTAAGCAGCCTACCAAGATGAGACTTGATAGCTTATGACCATATAGTGGGAGAGGAGGTCCCCCTTGCTCAAAGACCTAGGGGAGGGGAATAGGGTGAAAGCAGGAGGGAGGGAGGAATGGGTGGATACAAGTGAGGGGAAAACAATTGAGATGTAATCTGAATAAATTAATTAAATAATAAAAAAATTTAAAAAGAAGTCTATATTTTTAGACCTAGTTGATGTTTAGAGCACTATCTACTCAGATTTTCCAAGTGAGTGTCCTCAGAGTACCTTTCTTGTTTAGGGTTCAGGAGGCACTTCGCCCATGCAGCTGAGTCCGCTATCTTTGGAGACATCCATTGTTTGTTCAGTGTTTGGAGTTCAGGAATCAGAGTTCCTGTCTTACAGCCCCTGCACACAACACTGGACCATGTGGTACAGAGTTTGTTCACTAGATAGTTATTAATTAATGAATCAGTGAGGCAGACAATTAGAGAAATTAAGAGGGCTCCATAGGGACTATAGTAATTAGGAAAGACTTCATGAAAAATTAAAATTTGTAGCAGGCCTTGGAGGATGTGTAATTTTGATTTATTTTGACCAGGAACAAAACTCAGTTTGCAAAAGGTTTTTCTTGTGTGCTTTCACAGTATAAGAGGTGGTTAGAGTTCTTGAAAATCTGGCCATTTCTACAATTTATATTTTGTCAATCCATGCACATGGGCAATCTTTGAAATGTCAGTGTCTTCTTCCATTTCTTCCCCTTTGGCGTTTTAAATTTTTCATTGTAGGGGACTTTTACCTTTAAATACATATATTTATTTGAGAACCTATGCATGAGCATGCACACACTTTTTTGTGTGTAGGTGTGTGTATGTGTGTATATCTGTGTGTACATGTGTGTTTATGTTTTGTGTAAATGCACATGAGTGGGCAAATATCTGTAGGTCAAAGGTCATCCTTAGGTATCATCCCTTAGGATGTTATCCAACACACACACATATATAATGTAACATGAATATATATATATATATATGTATATATATATATATATATATATATATAGAGAGAGAGAGAGAGAGAGAGAGAGAGAGAGAGAGAAAGAAGAGGGAGAGAGAGAGAGAGAGAGAGAGAGAGAGAGAGAGAGAGAGAGAGAGAGAGAGAACATTTCTTACTGGCCTAGAACTTACTAATTTGGCTAGGTTGTCTGGTCAGTCATCCTGTCTCTGCCCCTCCACCACTAGGCTTACAAGAGCATGCTATACACTTGTGGGTGCTGGGGATCTGACCTCAGGTCCTCATGATTGCACCAAATTGGTACCTCAAGCCTAGAATATAATTTCTATTCCCAGTTTCAATCTCTCTATATCTTTGCCATTGGGGAAAGATGCTGTTAGATTGGTGACTTTGTTGCTCTTAAATCTAACCAGCCAGCTTGCATCATTTATTTAAACAGTTATATCAGTTGCATTCGGAGTTATCATCAGAGGCATTTACTAACTCCTATGGTTCTATTGTTTTTCTACCACTCGTTTCAAATGCCTTACAGTATTTTCTTTTCTTCTTCTTTTCATCCTTCTCTTCTGATTTTTTTAAGACAGGGCTTCTCTGTGTAGCCTTGGCTGTCCTGGGACTTTCCTTGCACCCCAGGCTGGCCTTAAACTCATAGAGATCCACTTGCCTCTGCCTCCCAAATGCTGGGACTAAAGGTGTGCGCCACCATGCCCAGCATAATATTTTCTTTCTCCATTGTTTCTCTTAGAGCAGTGGTTCTCAATCTTTTTAATGCTGTGACCCTTTGATACAGATCCTCTTGTTGTGGTGACCCCCAGCCATAAAATCATATTTGTTGCTACTTCATAGCTGTAATTTTGCTACTGTTATGAGTTGCAAGCTGAATATTTTTTGGAGATAGAGGTTTGCCGAAGGGTTCATGACCCACAGATTGAAAAACAACATCTTAAAAGTTTTGCTAGCTTACTGATTTCTCCTTAACTCCTTTGATTATTTCCTCTTCTTGTGAGTTTGACTCTTTTAAAATCCCTCATACTTATGATTCTACAAAAATTCCTCTCCTATAAGCAGGGTTGCTTTAACGTGCCTCTTATGCCCGACTTAGTGATCACAGATCCCCTGAGTTGATCTTTATAATAGAAGGGCTCATGCCTTTTTTTTTTTTTTTTTTTTTTTTTTGGTCCTGAAGGATAGCTTTGTTGGAAATCCTAATCAAGGTTTGAAATACATCATTCTATATCCCCTCTGGACCTGTAGAGTTTCTTCCAAGAATTTGGCTACTCTGGTGAGTGTGTCTTTACAAATAGCTTGCTTCTTACTTCCTGCAGCTTTCACATTCTTCCTGTTCTATGCTCTTGGAGATTTAGCTACAATATGACTCTGATAGTGTCTTCTCTAGCTCTGTCTGTTGGGGCCTCTACTCTAAATGTCTCCTATACCTTGACGTCTGTATGTTTCCCAAGATGAGGGAGACTCCCTGCTATTGTGCTGTGGACTGGGTTTTCTTTGCCCATAGACTATGTCTTGGCAGTTTGGTTTAGACCCATTATTCTTACCTCCTCTCTCTCTCTCTCTTGCTCTCTCTCTCTCTCTCTCTCTCTCTCTCTCTCTCTCTCTCTCTCTCTCTCCCTCTCTCTCTCTGTACACACAAGCCTGTATGGTGTGCATGTGCTATATGCGTATGTGGTATACCCATGCACACAAGTGCACAGGCAGAGAATGTCAGATGTCCTGTTCCATCAATTCTTAGTTCTTTTAAGACAGAGTCTCTTACTGATCCTGACCCTAGATTGGCAGCTAGCAAACCACAGTGATCCTCCTGTCTCTGATGCTCACAGTGCTGGGGCTAAAGCATGCCTGGCTTTTTGTGTGGATACTGAGGATCTACACTCAGGTCTTCGTGTTGGCAGAGTAAGTGCTCGGACCCACTTCGCTATCTTCCTAGCCCTTATTGTATCCTTAATCCTAAAGTCTGCACCTCATTTTAAACAAGACTAAGCTGTGGATGGAGTAAGTTGCATTTTCTTTCAAGTGAGGCCTTAACTCACTTGAAGTCAAAGCTTTCATACTATGTGTTCAAAACACTGGCTCAATCTCCAGCACTGCTTAGGGAGGAGAAGCTGTTAAAAGTAACAACATTAGGGGGTGGTGAGATCGTGAGACAAAACTGCCATCAAGCTGGATGGCCTCAAAAGAACAGACTTCTATAGCAAAAACTAGCAAATATAATAAAAACATTTAAAAAGCAACAACACTACAACACCAAACATTGTGGAAAAGATGGTGGCAGACATAACATAAAATAGTTCAAAAGCAGATCCCAGTAATGAAATAAGATCGATATACGAGCCCAGCAGTGGTGATGCACACCTTTAATCCCAGCACGTGGGAAGCAGAGGCAGGCAGGTTGCTGTGAGTTCCAGGCCAGCCTGGTCTACACAGAGAGTTCTAGGAAAGTCAAGGCTATACAGAGAATCTGTTTCGAAAAAAATTAAACAAAGCCAAAAACAGTCCTCACCCCCAAAATGCTCAATATATAAAAATCTGTGAAAAGAAAGATCACAACTTAAAGAATAAAAATAGCTATGATTAAAGTTATGAGCAAAACACAGTGAGTGAAAACATATATAAAGCAAAATAACTTTAAAAGTCAAAACTCTTCCTTGCTGTGGAGACCTAAAATGTTCCTGCTAGGCTTCTGGTTTTGGAGTCTGTGGTGTGTGAGGGAAAGAGTCACAGCCTCTGCAGGCAGTAGTTCTCTCCTGCAATTCAGCAGGTCAGACCAGACAAGCCAGTGTGGAGGCTGAGCCTGCATGTTTGCCAGCTGGGAGGGTACGGACAGTGGCTACTGAGGCTCTGTCCACAATGTGTGTAGATCAGGGGATTTGGAGGCAGAGAAGCTGCCCGTGACCATTTCCTTGTTGAGTTTGTAGACTGTGCTAAGATGGCTCCTCATACCTGAGATAGTCTGTCTGTGCACCCAAGAGTGTGGTGAGGGCAACTGCTAGATCCCTGAGCCACTGAGCATGGAGCAGGGCACTAACCAAGATAATCTGTCCTAGGGAATGTGGGGACCAATATGGTGGCTCCATCCATACCTGTCTCTACTTCTTTCTTTTTTCATTCTTTTTTTATTATTTAATTAATTTGTTCAGATTACATCTCAATTTGTTATCCCTTCCCTTGTATCCTCCCATTCCTTCCTCCCTCCTGCTTTTACCCTATTCCTCTCCCCTGTGTCTGTGACTGAGGGGGACCTCCTCCCCACTATATGGACACAGACTATCAAGTCTCATCTTGGCTTGGTAGCCTGCTTATCCTTCCTCTGAGTGCCACCAGGCCTCCCCACCAAGTGGACGTGGTCAAATATGGGGCACTAGAGTTCATGTCAGAGTCTTCTAACAGGAATCCACACGGCTGTTCTCTGGAGCGGAGTCTCAGCTCTGTGGGTTTCAGAGCATCATGTCAGGTTACTTGTCCAAAAAGGGGCACACAGAGATGAGGGTGGATGTGGTGAAGGATTTTAATCAGCATATTTATATTGAGAAGATGATTGCGATTAAACATCCCAGTCAAGTTTGCAGGTACTGCCCTGGGCTTTAGGATCATAGGGGGAAAAGTGGGGCATAGGGGACCAGCAGTCTTGATCTGAGTGACATCTGATTCATCATTATTATCTCAGTTCTGTCTCTACAAGGAGACTTGATGAGACAATTTGGTTCCCTTCAAATGGCTTCTTCCTTCATGAGGGTGAGCTCCTTGTATAGTCTGTCTTCAAGGTTCTGCTGTTTCTGGAACCCAAGGTGACTGCAAATTTCAGATAATGATATACATGCTTAGATGCTCTGGGGAGTCTGTAAAACTTGCAGCAAATGCCTTGATTACTCTCATCTTTGTGCCTTCAGCTTCGAAGAGGAATCAGATAATTGGGAACTGTGCTTTTGGTTGGTTGGTTTGGTTTTTGACACTGGGTCTCAGGTAACCCAGGCTGGCCTTGAACTCTACATGTAGCCACATATGAGCTCGAACCCCTGATCCTCCTGCTTTCACCTCCCAAGTGCTGGGATGATAGGAATGCACCATCCTGCTCAGTTTCTGTGCAAGCACTCTACCTGATTTACATCAAGTCTTGAAGCCAACAGATATTAGAGGGTATTAGACTGACACTCCTTGAGTTACCATGGTAATCCCACATTTGCATCTTTTGTGTGCCCAGCTGAGGTGAGAATGCTTTTTAGCACAAATAGCAGTGGCACTTACCTGTCCTCAGAGGCTGGACCTTTGATTTGGAGCAGAGGTGCCTCCTACCTCTCTTTGCATCTCAAACTGCATTTCCCATTATGCAGATGGCTCCACAAATCTGTGTTCAAATTGCAATCAGTGTCTCCCAGGCGTGGTCACCCACTGATTCAACAAAGAGGCCACTGGAACTGGGAGATGTAAATATTCAGGTGCCTATGACCTCAGGCAGTCAGGCCAGACTGGGGGAACCCTACAGATGGGCTCCTCATGATGAAGCCAGAGGCATAGGGCTCGAGAGCACAGGTTTGCAGGTGAGAGATGCTCACAAGCAGACTTACCAAAGGATCTCTTTTTTTTCCACCCATAGCTCCGCTGAGGTGGAGCCTCCCTGGGATGACTCACCATGACTAAAATGCTTCCTCACTTTTCCTCGTTATGCCACCAAGCTCATTGCCTTAGAGCTCTACATTTCTCTTAGAATTCTAAAGTCCATCCTCTCTGATCTTTGTTACATGATTCACTCTATGGTTGTACCCCAATACCTTCTAGAATATCCTGCTTCAGCCACATACTTGCTTTGGTTAAATCTTGTGAAGAGCCAGAAAGGGCTGGGTATTTCAACTCTACTATCTTCCATCCCAAGACTAAGTTTTGGAGAGTTTGGGTCTCTCTCTCTCTCTCTCTCTCTCTCTCTCTCTCTCTCTCTCTCTCTCTCTCTCTCTCTCTCTCTCTCTCTCTCTCTCTCCCTCTCTCTGTCTCTCCTCTCTCTCTTTGCCTGTAGGTTGGAAGACAACGTACAGAAGTCAGTTCTATCCTTCCATCATGTGGGTCCTGGAGATTAAACCCAGAATGTTAAGTTTGATGACAGGCACCTTGACATAAAGAACCATCTTGCCAGCCCTTCAAGACACTATTTTGAGCAGCACATAGTTTCACAGTTGCTCGGGCTTTGCTAGAGTTTGTGTGTGTCTCATCACAAGAAGTTTCTGCCCACAACCAACTCTTTATCCTCACTGGATGCCAGAAGCCTTACCCAAAGTTTTAGTTATGAATCAATGCATCTCTTTCTAATTATATATGTAACACATATTGATTGTATGACTTAATGTGATTCAGTGTGATATTTCCATACATGCAAATATCATGTATTGATTAGTGTTTCTTCTATTTCAGTTCATTAAAGCCTTTGGGGGGGGCTTCATCATATAAGACATGTGATTCCTACTGAGTCTGCTTGTTTTGCTCAGCAAACCCTCCAGTTCTTTCCATTTTCCTGCAAACAATAGGGTTTCATTCTTCTTTATGGCTGGATATTCTATTTTGTATCTGGGCCATATTTTCATTAACTATTCATCTCTTGATGGGCATTGAGGCTGATTCCTTATCTTGGATATTGTGAATGGTACCATGATAAACATGGATGTGCAGGTATCTCTGCTGTATGCTGACTTTGATTCTTTCACAATACACCCAGGGGAAGGATAGCTGGATCAAACAGTAGTATGTTTTATATTTTTCATTTTCATAGTGGATGAATAGTTGATGTTCCTACCATTAGCTTGTAAGAATTCTCTTTTTCTTTTTGTAGTCTTTATCAGCATATTGATTGATTGGTTGGTTGATTGATTGATTTTTGTTGGGGGATTATTTTGGTGTGTATATTTAACAACAGGCATCTGACTGGGGTGAGATGGAGTATAAATTAGCTCTGATTTACATTTAACTCGTACGTTTAATGTGGCCAGAGCCTGTGTTCCCTTCCCATCCATTAACAAGGCCCATTCTCCAGGGAACATTCAAATCAAAACCAGCATGTACTGCACACATGCACACACACACACACACACACACACACACACACACACACTATAAACTTCCTATGAAAAAGTCTAACCTTCTTTTCATTTGGTTGATAACAAAAGCAAACAAAACAACAAGAAGCCACCTGACTAAACTCAGAATAATTTCTAAAAGTACAGTCTGACAGTATTCCCTAGGCCTATGTGGCTCTGGACAGGGCCATGAGAAGACCTGGCTCTTCTGTTGGCCCTGCCACTCTTGGTGTATAACCTTGAACAAGCTTGTCTCCTTCTTGGAACCTTCATTTCTTCAAGCGCTAGGTGAGACTATAGACTCTGATTCTGTTGTTATCAGTCATAGGCAAGGCCATTCTGTCTGTTCAGAGGCGGGTATGTTTATTTCTTAAATCCCTGGCTTCTGAACTGTCAGTACCAGGAGATCCTCAGGGCTCCGAACACCAGCGTCAGCAAAGCAGAATCCCATTCCTATCACTTCTTTTCACATTGTCTCTTCTTTGCCTTTTCTCATTTCTTTTGCTTTTCTCCATGAGGTATCTTGGTGTCTTTGGGGTGATATACCAACTTACCATAGACTGAGTGGATTATAAACAGAGAACTGCATTTTCCATAGTCCTGCTGGGGCCCATATCCAGATTCACAGATAGCCAACTTCCCTCTGAGTTTGCCGGGGACAGAAACATCAAGGAAGTTCTCTAGGTCTCTCTTATAAGGACACTAATCCCACTTATTAAGGCTCCATCCTTCTGTGTAATTGCCTCCCAAATGCCAATAACTAACATTGGGAGTAATGGGTTAAAATTGCCACAGAAGAGTCATTCAACAGAGAAAGTAGGTGAGAACTGTGATCTATGCACTGCAAACCTTAGGTGGTCTTAGCATCACCCATCCTTTCCCATTCACTAATAAATATGGATACCACACATCCATTACAAAAGCAGATGGCCCTTTTTTGCTTCATGATGCTGGAAAATCAAGCTCACATCCTCATGCAAACAAAGCACATTTTCTGCCACTAGGCCACATGCCCAGCCCCAAGATGACCTTCTAGAACCACTGAGCATGTGCCATGTGTGGAGCTAGGTATCTTACCATAGTTAACCCTTACAACAACCCCAAGAGGCAAATAGGATAGTTCTTGTTTTGTGGCATGACTGAGTAAAGACTTACAAAAGGCCACAGAGCTGGAACAATGCAGCACCTGTTGGGCTTTGAAGTGCACAGCCTTAAGCAATGTGAACTGCTCTGCTAGATCTGTCTTCAAGATGGCGGGCATTGATTTTATCCAGTCAGCCTGAGCTGATGAGAGAGGACACCAGACCTCTAACCTAACAGGATCAATGAGATGACTTCAGGTTAGGTAGAAGGGAAAAGTAAAGAAAAGGCACCCTTCAAGCCTCTCAGAGCAGAGCTTCTCTTGTCTGGGGCACGTGGAGAGAAATAATTGGCTTCTTTGTTTTGCTGAGGGCTAGAGCTGAGCTGGGAAGATGACTCTGCCTCCTTCTTTCCTCACCTCAGCTTCCAGGTTCCTTCAGTTTGAAAGCCACTGAAGTGAACGCGAAAGGCAGCCAGAGCCGGAGGCCTTGGCACTTTGGCACATCCTGCAAACGTCAGCACAGTCTTATCTAGAACGCAGCTGAGGAAGCAGTTTCCCTGAGCATGACTCTGGCCTTGCTTGTTTTCTTTTCTTTCTTTCTTTTTTTTTTTCTCCCATTCCCACAGGGCTCAGGGTTTCAGCGCTGGTGACATCTTGGAACCAAAGGCAGCGTGGGGGATGCTGCCTGACAGGAGGACCGGGGGCTAGGTCTGGTGCGCTTCCCTGCCCTGGAACATTCCTTTCTCCATTTGGAAACCTCCTAACCTGAAGCACAAATGAGACCCCCTGGGATCCCAAAATAGCTCCCCTCACAGCTGTACAGCGTCCTTTTATAGCTCAGCCCGGCTGTAGCATTGGCTTTCCCCCATAGGCACTCCTGAGGTCAGCGCTGCGAACACCAGGCTCAATGTCATTTCAGTACAGAGACCTTCATAAAGGACCTATTATGGTGTTGTCACTGTCTTTAGGACTTGCCACAGACCTCGGAGATTTTCAAGGGCCAAATTTGTTTTGATTCGGAGCCAGGCCACTTTATGTCCAAGAATAACCTAGAAGTTGGTCAGGTCCCCGGGTCCTACGGCCTGTACAGGTGAGAATGATACGCTCAGAGAAAGAAAACACAGTGTACCGAGTTCTTTCCAGGCTAAACCTGTGTTCCTCCAAGGAAGACTCACCATCTGGTTTTATGTAAATAGTACTCTCTTATTAGTGATAGGAATTGGGGTCATTCATTCATCCGACCTGTGCCTGCTGTTCGTACCCCATCCTGAGTGTTCTTTTGTAGCACCTCCTCCTCAAACTACACCTGAAGCAAATGAACTCTGATCCACTTTCTAATACACAGCCAGCTTACAGACTGAAATATCCATCAGAGGCTCTCGGGCCCAAATAGAGTCACAAAGATGGGTGTAACTCTGGTGGCCTGTCACATTTTAGTGAGCCTTCTCTGCTTTCTGAAAAGTTCCCCAGCATTTGTTTTTGTGACACAAGTGTATGTGTAACTATTTTTATTTTGCATGATATGTATGGATGTTTTGTCTGTATGTGTCTATGTACGACATGCATGTTTGGTGCCTGCAGAAAGAAGCAAGAAGAAGGCATCAGATACCCTGGGATTGGAGTTACAGGTAGTTGGAAGCCACCACGACACAAGTATATTTGTAAGAGCAAGCTCAGGATGCCTGTAAAATGTGCCCTGAGTCATTGTCTTAAGATTTTATTTTATTTACAGGTTCACATCTGTGCTTGTCTGTGTATATGTGTCTCTGTGCGTGCAAGACCCAGGAGGCCAGCAGAGGACACTGGGTCCCGTGGAGCTAGAGTTATAGATCGGCGTTGATAAGTTAGCTGAAATGATTGATGAAGTCTGAGCTCCTGATTGAGCAGCAAGTGCTGAGAACTGCTGAACCATCTCTCTACCCCCAAAGCAGCTTTCTGAAGTCAAGGCATTCTTTCTAAAGCTACTGAGTGGGAACAAGTCTTTGAGGATCCAGCCTTCGGAGGACAGGAGTAGTCTGCAGTGTGCCAGCCATGGCTGTCAGAAGTCCCCAAGCCAGGAGCTCAGGGATCTCTATGTTCTGGCATTTGAATTGCCACTCTGTGCTAGGTGTATAACTCTTGAATACGCTTTTTCTTTTTCTTTCTGAAAGCCACCGCAGCTGTCTGTACAGTCGATAGGGTAACAGTGCATTGACATGAGAAACTCATGCCCTATGGGACAAGATACACACAATTACCTCTGGTTGGCTACTACCATCATTTTGACTCAAAACCCAATCATTTTCAATCTGATTTGGTAGCCAACACTTCAAACACATGATATAGTCTTCATGGTGGGATAAAACAGCTTTCTTCCCTTTTCTCATTATACAGTCTCTTTTATCCCAGGGAATTCTTGTCATTATAATTGTCACTGGAGGCATGTGGCACGGTGTGGCGGCAGGATTGATATGGGCTGCCATAAAAAGGCAAACTAAAACAACCCACGGAACTAGATATGTTTATTTGTGCACATATGAGTCATTGGCAAGGGAACTGCCATTAGCTCAAGGCAAGCCTGATTTAAGTAGTGAGCTCCTCTCCAGGTTAGCCGCTGAGACCTTGTCAAGAGAGGGTTGGGGGAAAGAGGAGGAGGAGGAGGAGGAGGAAGAGGAGGAGGAGGAGGAGAAAAAGGAGGCAGTGGAAAAGGAGGAGAAGGAAGAAAGAAGAGGAGGAGGAGGAGGAGAAGGAAGAAGAGGAGAGAAATAAAAGAAGACAATGAAGGAAGAGGACAAAGCATATGAACTCAGAAGCATATGAAACAAAGCTTTTTTTTTTTCTCTGTAAAGGAAGTTGATTTACTTTTGGGACTTTGAAGTCTCACTCTGACGAATAGGACTCTAAGCACAGCCAGATCAGGGCCTTTACCTTCAAGGCATGAATAGGTCTTATTCCCTGCTGAGTGGAGACCATGAAGTGGGGGTGGAGACGTGGACTCAGGTCCTCAGTGGTCACCCAGCAGCCCCTTCTGCATGCACTGTGAGGAGCTTCAGAGGTCTTCCTGCAGCTGAAAGGTCACTTAGGGCTCCTTGGATTTGACACTTTCTCAGTCCTTTTAAACCAGATGGGCCCGTAAGGACAGGTAGACAGTTCTAGTTTGACTTGGATGTGTATAAACTGACATCTGTTTGAAACAGACTCAATTTGAAACTTTTCCCGAAACACATGAAAATTCTCATAAAAATAAATGCATAAATATGATTATTTATTGCTACAATTTTAGAATTTATAGAAACTTTTATTTTTAAATCAAATTTTATTTTTAAATATTGAAAAATGTGTTTATAGATTATTGGATTATATTTTTTTCTTTTAGATATTAGCAGGTATTTTTCAAACTATATGATTTAATAATGATTAATTGCATCTCCTAAAACAGTAGTATATGGGCCTTGTAACAATAATGGCTGCTTATTGGCTGAGGACAGTTGCAGGACAATCTGAAATTCTTGAGTAAGCAGAGACTTAGTCTCACAAACACCACCTCTCCAAATAGGTTGTTATGATAAAAGCATTGCTGATAACATGAAAAAAAATCTGATTTCTATTTGTTTAGTTCATAATGAGAATTATGTTGCTAATGAAAATTCGTTAGTATCATAATGAAAATTTAGTTCCAATATTCACATTAAACTCTCAGTATATTTGTTTTGTACTTAAAACAGCTACCTTGTATTATAAAAGGAGAATTTGGATGGTGAAGGAAAAAAAAAAAAAAAAAAAAAAAAAAAACTCAACAGACAGGGGCTGTGGAAAGCCTGGAGCTGTTTGAGCGTCCTCTGCCATCTCTAGGCCACTCTTGGGCTCTCCTCTGTCCCATGACATTCTGTACCTTTGGGAATTATGTTGGAACAGTCCAAGCCAGCTTATCTAGACACAACCCACTCAGGCCACTACCATATCTGTAAAACATTTGGCACAAGGACACACCAAAGCAGGAAATTCTCCTGGGCTCTACTCAAGAACAACCACAGCCTCTCCCTGACCAAATGATTGGCCCTGGGCTTTCCCTCAGGAAACCCTTGGCCCCTACAAGCAATATTGCTTCTTTCCTTTCTGTCCTGATTAATGGCATCATTTATCTAGGAGTAAGCTGTTGAAATCTGCTGCACCTTTTCTTACAGAACTCCACATGTACTGTCCTGGGTCAGTGGGACCTATTCTTTGAACTGCGACGCTGAGCCTCCAGCTGTGGTTCCAGTTACCTGTCCAGTTACCTGTATGATCCCTTTGCTCTTGAGCGTGACTGCAGTCCTACTAGATTTCTTTTCTGAATGTTTTTTGTTTGTTTGTTTTTGCCTCAGGCCTAGAAAGCATCCCTGGTTTCCTCTGGGAAAAGGTAGTTCTGAACCACACCAAGCTCCCAGGGAGATGGTGTTGCTATTACACTGGCTTTGTGTCTAGCCCTTCAGAATGGTCAAACGTAAAGATAAAATACAAGGTGACTTCATAGTGACGTGTCAGTTAAACTCAAGACCATAAGGCTTTGGCTTAACTGTGTCTCTCTTATATTTTTCTTCTTTGGGACAAAAAACGTGCTAGGAATAAGTATCCTAACACAGTTGTTCATCAGTTTTAATCCACCACCAGGGACACAATGACAGAAAACAGCTGAAATACTACAAATGCCTATAGTCACAGAACCTGGGAAACTGAGGCAGGATGAACTTAAAGTTGAAACTTTTCTGGGATACATAGTGAGGAGCCTACCTCAAGCAAAGCAAAACAACAAACAACAGTGAAGATGTCCTGCTTTGGGCTTTTGATTTTTTGTTTGTTTGTTTGTTTGTTTTTACTTTTGGGCTATTTCCTAATTATTGTTTTAAAACCATAAATTAGACTTGTGCCAGTTAACATCTTCAGCTTTTGAAACACCAAAGCTAAGGATTATTCTTATATTCTGTTGCTTAAAACAAAAACAAAAAAACAAACAAACAAAAAAGCCACTTGAAGGAAATAAATGGCACATATTCAGGGTACAGATGGGCAGGGTTCATATGTTCTCGATATAAGCTGGTGTCATCTGAGAAGAGAGAACCTCAATGGAATGCACACCTCCATCAGATTGGCCTGTAGGAGAGTCAGTGAGAATGTTCTCTTCATGAAGGGTTGACGTGGAAGGACCCAGACTTCTTGGAGTGGTGCCATCCCTGGGCAGGCGGTCCCGGACTGTATAAGAAAGCAAACTGAGCGAGCCACGGGGAGCAAGCCAGTAAGCAGCATTCCTCTGTGGCCTCCACATCAGCTCCTGCCTCCAACTAAAAGCTCTTGCTTTAAGTTTCTTCCCTGACTTCCCTTCATGATGGACTATAAGCTGTAAGATAAAATACAGGTTGGTTTTGGTTAGTGTTTTCTCCCAGGAATAGAAAGCAGACTAAGACTGCAGAGTAAGAGCAGAGCAGAGAGTACCTGGGGAAAACCAATTAGCTGGTTTTATAACATGTTCCACACTCAGACACACTGCTCAGAGCTCATCTGTTTTGGTTCCCTTTGTTTGCTTTTGTTCTAGCTCAGATGTGAGTTAGTCCACTTACTGGCAGATAAAAAGCTTCTTTCCAGTGTATTCTTTCTGGTAAAGTGACACCACTTCATTTACATGTCCAGCTAAAGCTGCTCTAAAGAGAGATCCCAGCAGCAGCTATTCCTGTTGTCAACTCTAGCAGTCAGTTCACAAGACAGAAGTGGATCTCTTCCCAAGACTTGTCTGACCACTGCACTGATTGGAGGACACATCTAAAGATTTAGATTTCATCCCGTGGGGATGTTGTCAAGTCTGGTACTGGGAGTTTGGGAAGACCCTTGGGAAACCAAAAGCATCAACTTTCATTGCCTGCTTCTGTTCTTTAATATAGTCTGATTCACAGTTTCTGCCTTTGCCAAGGGTAGGACTTCACAGCTTACTAATCATTAGATTATTACATCATAATTATGTTAGAGCAACTGTAGCAGGTAGAGCAGCACAAAGCTATTACTTATCTATAGAGACATTTCTCCTGTAAGAAAGCTCATTGGGAAGGAGGTCCTTGGTTCAGAGAGGTAACTGTTCAGTTTCATGGGGATGGGGACTCATTGTAGAGGAAAAGTAACTTAATAGGCAGGTTGCTTGCCATTTTATTTTCCCTCTTGTTGTTCTGAGGCAGGGTCTCACCAGATAGCTCAGGCTGGCCTTGAACTTGCAACCTCTTTTGCCTCTGTCCTCATCCCTGGTATCATGTTCTATTTAGTCACTAATTGAAGACTCTTTGTATCAGAAGTCAAGTTATGAAGACCAAAGGACCTTCCAGCACATAGATGCGTTCTAATTGGTTGGGCTATTTCAAGAGTTCATTGATGAAGAGCTTTGGCAAAGACGTTTCAAAATGAGTCTTCTCGGTCATGCCTAACTCCCCAGTGTACAATAGCTTATTTGTCATAGGCAGATATCTGACAAGGTCCTGATTGATTTATATTTGCAAATGAAGACTTTGAAGAAGCAATTGCCGTTCCTTAAAAGGCATTTATATTACATGTTGTATTCAAACTGTACCTACACCTGTGAAATAGGAACATCCAACCACATGTTACTGGGCAGGAAGGACGTTTCTGGTCTCTCACACCCTTGGACATGGGAGCGCTTAGGCAGTGCTCTTGTCTTTCCTCCCATAGCATCAGTGCTGGTCATCTCAGTGAAACAAACCAGTCTGGGAGGCACAAGGCCTGGGTACCAGTTTTGCTTTCCTTGCTGAAAAGCTCTATTACCTTGGGCAAACATCTTGATTAGTTCTTACTTCTGGCTATCTAAGCAGGGACGAGAATCCATGCCGACTGTGTTTTAGCAGGTTGTGATGGGGTCATGTACAAATGTGAAAACTTTGGCAAGCTGTAAAGACACACATGGGTATTCACTGTTATGAAGCCTTATGGATGGTTTTCAGGTTAACCTGCTCTTAAACAGCCTGGACACAGAAGACAGTCCCTTTACAGAGAAAGGAGAATTTCCAGTTTGGCTTTCAGGGCTTCAGAGCAGCAGTACATCTCCATTTCAACAGTGCCTTCACTTTATGCAGATTGAGATGCAGAACCTGGCATTCCCAACATCCCAGTGGCTTGTGGTAGACATGTCTCTTCCCTATGGCACTGCCTCTCAGCAGTCAAAGAGCTGAAGACCCACTCCCTGTCTCATCATCCTGGGTGCCAAGATAGCAACTGTGGCTATGTGGACCAGCCTTCTTTCCTAACGGAGAAAGGAGCCGTACCAGAACTATACATGTGCTCCAAAAATGCCTGCTTATATGTGACATATGTCCCTGCCATTCACCTACCAAACAAAGTCACATAGTTATGTAAGATGTCAGCTGAGTAGGAATGTAGTCTTTGTACAGAGAGGGCCAGCAACTACTCAGAATAAGAAGATAACTGCCCATAGAAATGAAGTGTACTCAATGTAGCATCTCCATCACCAGAACCAAACGTGACAAGGAGATATTTGAAGCCTTTTCAGGTAAACCATTTTGCTGTTTGCTTTTGTCGTTGCTCTGGGATTATTGTAAGGATTGATAGATTCTCTTTTCTACATTATGTCCTTTCTCGCTTAGGAGAAGGAAAAATTTAAAAGAGCCAGGGCTTTGGGGTTAAGTTCCGTAATAAATAGCTGAAAGTCCTAGTGGGGAAGAACTCCCTCAGAGCACCAAAACACCTTTTAGTGATTGTAAGTATTTATATAAGCAAGTAGACATGAATAAAGAAGGGAAAGTAAACTGGAAAGGGGCTTCTTTGGAAGCAGGGCTAACATTTAGAGGTAGACATTCTACTGTTACTCTAATTTGGGCAAGGATTTGTTGCAGAAGGGAAGTAGCCAGGAAGCTGCCAAGGTTTGCCATGATGGTCTAGCTGACGTGGAATTACCAAGAACCATCACTGAGATTATTTTAGGAGTTACAGCAAAACAACCATTTAGTTTAAGCAATAGTTTATGGTGTGCTTTTGATCCAATCAAGTAACATTCTGTTTTGAATGGTTCTGTTTCATTTGGAGGCAGCAAATGTTTCTGTAATGATATGAACAAAGATAAAGAAACCACAGAAGTGGCAGGGGTAGCGTGAGGTGAGGATGAGAGAGCCTTTAGCTGTTCACCAAGCTGTGTGTACTGATCACTAGCTCCTCACTAAGTCAGCCAAGCCTCACTTCCTTCCTGAGTATTCTCTGCAGTCAAGAAGTGAACAAACTGATGTGCTGATTACTTTTTTTTTAATGAAATAAGATATCTTATTAATTGTTTGATAATTTTATACACACCTACAACGCATTTTAACACTTCCTTCTCCCTCCTCCTCAGACTTCTCCCAGATCCATCCCCACCTACCTCATGTCCATCATAACTTCATGTTCTCTTGTTTCTGTAGCCCACTAAGTCTAGTTTGTACTGTCCATAAACTTGTGGGAATGGTGTTATTCACCAGAATATGGTGAACCCACCAGGGACTACATCCTTTAAAAACCTGATTCTTCTTCCTCCAGAAGCCATCAGCTATTAATACTGCCTAGCTAGGGATGGGTATTTCTGAGTCCCTCCTCCTCTCCACATTCGATGTAGATTGGCTTGATCTCATGCAGGTCTTATGTAGGCAAAGGTTACCCTTTTGGTTGAACAAGACAGATAAAGCGGTAGACAAAATGATTTCGAGAGGATGACATTTAGGAAAAGGGTCCTGGCAACAGGCTGTGTTTTCCTTATTGAGTTGTTAGAAAGTGCTGGTCAAGGATGTAGGTTTTATGGTAAGTTCTCTATGCCAAAATCTGAGCCGCTGTTTAAGGTTTTGCTATGACGATACTTGGCCATGATGGAACATGACCCAGGGGTCAGTGGGTGTATACAGTTTGCTCAGGTCTGCATGGGAAGACTGTCAACCTTAGGATGAGAGCAATCTTCAGACCTTCAGGCCACAGAGTCCCACAGCATGTTACACCAGCTCCTCTGTACTTGCTCTGAAAGTTTCAATAACCCAAATACCTTTCTCAGTGACAAGAGTGATGGCTCTCTTGACAAACACTTGACTTTGACTGGTCCTCTGGCTGCTCCAGAAGGAAACAATGTAGTTGGCTTTTGCTCCTAGTCACAGCTCCACAGTACCAGATACATCAAAGAGAAAGGCCTTGGATATAACCTATGAGAGAGATGGGGACTCAATTTTGAGAGACAGAAGTTCAGAGAAAAATGCAAGGCACTAGTGTTTTATTTCTTCTGCCATCTTTGAGCCACCTTGTAAGAAAAGCAAATACTAGTATGTTGGGAGGAGCTATCTGGGGTGGGTTGAGTAAGAATGGTCCCCATAGACTCATATTTTTGAATACTTAGTCACCAGGGAGTAGAACTGTTTGAAAGAATTAGGATTAGGAGATATAGCCTTGTTTGAGTAAGGGTGGCTTTGTTGGGGGAAGTGTGTCACTGCAGGTGAGTTTTGAGGTTTCAAAAGCCCACACCAGGCCCAAACTCTCTCTCTCTGACTGCAGATTAGGATGTAAAGCTCTCAGTTACAGTTCTAGCACCTGTGTGAATGCTACCATGCTTCCTGGCATGATAAAAATGGACTAAAACCATTGAAACTGAGTAAGATTCCAATTAAATGGCTTTCTTTAGTTGTTGTGGGGGTAAGCAAGTCCTCAATAGTTTCTGCCTCACAAATATGTCTGTCAGATATATTGGGCCAGAAGGCTGAAGATGATGCTCCAACATTATAGAGTTTTGGGTGACTGCTCAGGGAACAAACTGTCTCTGTCATTTTTTTTCTCTTTGGAAGCTGCTAACCTGCACTTCTTGTCTACTCAGGTAATTAATTTATTCCTTCTCAAGTCTCTGATGGCATTGAAGACCAGATAGTTTAGTTTTACAATGAAGATTAGTTGTTTAGGGGTTAAGATGTTTTTAGGCCTAGATAGATGTTTTAAGTTGATGATGATGAGATATGATAGATACTGATTTACATTCACAATTTTAGACTCACTAAGATAGGAAAAATGTTTTCTTTAAGGTTGCCAAATACAAATAGCCAAACCACTATGAATGTAATATTTATTTAATTCCTAATTGTTTTGTGGTTCTTCTTGCTGTAGATAGTTTATTATATATATATGTGTGTGTGTGTGTGTGTGTGTGTGTGTGTGTGTGTGTGTGTGTGTGTATGTATAATAATATAAATGTATATGTAAAGAAAGGATTAATTGTAAAAAAATTTTAAAATGTTGCTGTGGTCCTGAATTCTCTTAAGGGCACGTGGACAGTGACTAAGACACCATCCTTCCCATTCTTCCTAAATAGGCACGATCTAATAACCCATATGATTATTAGAATAAAAAGCCGAGCTACTTTATTTTTTATATTTGTTTTGCATAAAGAAATAATGCTAAGATTACTTGAGAATAACCACTATGATTCATTTTTATTTGTTCAATGACGAGGATTAAGCCCATTGCCTCATACATTTTAGGGAAGTATTCTACCATGGAACTATACCCCAAGTCCTAAAGATGATTATTGTAGCTGATCTTTGTTACTTTGTGGGTTCTTATTTTTCTCACCTTTTATTCCCCTGGTTTCACCCCTATCACTAGATAGGAGAGAAAAAAGGATGTGGGGGGGGGGAGGGAGAGAGAGAGAAATCCTTGAGTCTAATTTGTTTCTTCTTGTGGGGAGGGAGAGAGAGAGAAATCCTTGAGTCTAATTTGTTTCTTCTTGTTTCTACTTTGAGCACGACTGCTATCAAACTACAACCAACACGCCTGAATGACCACCAACCCTCTCAGGGCCCTAGCATTTATGTACCATCTGAAAAGTTCCCAGAATTCCAAACATCACAGAACCACCGAATCTATCTGCAGCTGGCAAAACCACACCTCTGCTAGAGCACGAGGCTGCTGTGAAGCTGCCCCATATCCCTGTACATGAAAACATACAATATTTCTGCGTTTTTAAAAGAAACCCAAACTCCAAAATTCTCACTATAAGTTACCATAGTCAACCATCATGTGTTGGGGCCATTTGTCATGTGGAAATTGACATGTGGCTGACACAGTGATCTCTGGAAGTGAAGCCTGCCATGGTATTGACCCAGGATGTGCCACACCTTAAGAGCACTAGACATCCAGAAGAGTATGATGTTTTATTCCTTGTTCTCAGGCTATCATTGATTTCCATGGGTTTTCTTGAGGTGTTTGGAAAGACTGTCATACTGAGAGTTCTGCCACTTCAGGGAGTCCCGCTCGGTAGCATCAGTCTCAGACAAGGCCTTTCTCCTTTTCTTCTTCCGTTGGTGGCTCCACTTCTCTCGCACTCCTACAAACAAAATGAGCTGCACTTGTATAACGCTTATGATGTTCAGCTCCCTAAGGTTAAATCACAAACTTTTATTTAAAAGACAGGTAAAATTAATTGACAGCAGCAACGACAAAGGAAAAGTTAATTAAAACAAACACTGTATCCAGAAACATGAATCTAAGACTTTGACTGAATCTCATAGACCGAATCTTAGGCCGAAATGAGAGTTGCCTTTGATCCCTAAATAATGTCTCAGAGTCCTAACTTCCTAAAAACTAGGAAGGGCTTAGGAGAGGGAACAGGATCTGTCCTTTGATAGATCACAGCCCCACAAGGTGAGAGATACATTGGACTATTTAGTTGTTGTTTGGTTGGTTTTTGTTTTTGTTTCTTTGTTTGTTTGTTTTTCTTTTTGTTTTTTGAGACATGGTTTCTTTGTGTAGCTTTGGCTGTCCTGGACTTGCTTTGTAGACCAGGCTGGCCTCAAATTCAGGCGTGTGGCTCTTACATAGTGGACAGGCCTATTTCTAGGGGCAATGGTTTTCCTAAATCTCAAACATGGTACAACTAGGCTTTCTGGGGTGTATATGTGATGTGACAAAGACCACCACTGGCTTCTGGAATGCAGATCCAAAACAGAATTCAAGGCAGGTTTTACCTTCATGAAATGAAATGAGGGGCCTAGCTTGAGGCCACAAAGCAAAAAGTATAAGCTGTTTGCCTCTTGTCAGGAAATAATAAGCAGGCAGAAAAACCTCAACTAAACATTGCAGATCCAATGCATGCTACTGCAGGCAATGCTGCTGTAGACTTGGCCACAGATAACTGATAAATATTAGAATTGAACAGGAGAGGTCTCCTGAAAACCTTGGCCACTAACCCAAAAAATACGTTGTTTATCATTTCCTGCTACGCACAGCACAACGGCTTAAAAAAAGAAAGGGGAAACGTGATGAGAATTCTGGAATTTTGGTTTCTTTAAAAAACAAACAGAAATATTGTAAGTATATGTTTTCATTTTAATCCCAGGTGTGAGGATTTGGGCCTGCTTCACAGCAGCTGGCTATGATTTACCTCGTGCTCTAGCAGAGGTGTGGTTTTGCCAGCTGCAGATAGTTTCTGTGATTCTGTGATGTTTGGAATTCTGGAAACTTTTCAGAGTGTATAATAAATGCTAGGGCTCCGAGAGGGTTGGTTGGTGGTTGCTGGTCACTCAGGGGTGTTGGTTGCAGTTTGCTAGCAGTCATTCCCAAAGAAGAAACAAGAAAGAAATTAGATTCAAGGATTTCTCTCTCTCTCCCTGCCTCCATCATTCCTTCTTTCCTATTTAGTGATAGAGGGTGATACAAGGAGGGATAAAGGGTAGGGGAAAAGGAAAACCCACAAAGTAGCAAAGAGCAGCTATGGTAACAGTCTTGACACCTCTCAGATGTGCTGGCTAGAACTGAGACAGGCCTTGGCTGGGTGATTCATCTGCCACAGCAAATGGCCATGAATGCATTCAGCTGGAGGGCAGACTGACCTCAAAGGCCTGCGTACCATTAAAACGTTCACTTACTCGTGGGTCTGCACCTTAGCTAGAATGGCTTCAGGATTCAGCTCCACAGAGACCGAGGGCCAGAGCCATACGTTACCAATCATAGCAGTCACAGGTCCATTCAGTAAGAGGGATAGGAAAGACTCTGCATCTTCTGGAAGGAACACCGAGGATGTCAAATTTTTATGACGCCAAGGAGATCCCCACTATTCCTAAACAGACCCCACAAGTAGTCATCACTATAAAGATTACTATAACAGGAACACAGGGCCTCCCTTCCTGAGAACACGGCTCCATGATAATTCTGTGTATAAACCAATATTTCTCCTCAATTTAACAAATTTAGCATTGAACATCTTTTAATTGAGGTCTAGTCTTGTGATAATTGCGTGTGACATTTTGTATTGACCATTCTGACCTTTCATTTCTCTTTTGGGACCCTGTAATTGAATTACTAAGCATTTGGCTTTAAGAATATGTTACCAACAAATGAACTCTGTAGAACTTTTTCCACATTAAATGAGCATTACACGACAGATATGAATTATATGTGTTCCTATTACTTTGTCAAACCAACTGTGTCTTTACTATTGACAGTAACTTGAGAGATACCTTGTTAGGTGCCATACATACATGATCTGGTTTATAATTCTTAGTAGCTCCATGATGGGTCTATTATTTTCATTTTATTGATTCAGAGCCTGTAGTATATATAGATTTATAAGTAACTTCCTAAAGATCGTATATCTCATTCACATATTCACTCAATAAATTTTATGTGTCTGAATGTTTTGCCTGAATGTATGTATTGGCATCATGTATGTGCCTGGTATCTACAGAAGCCAGAAGAGGCCATTAGATCTCATAGAACTGGAGTCACAGATGAACATGAACCACCATGTGGGTGCTAGGAATTGAACCTCTGCAAGAGCAGCAAGTGCTCTTAACTGCTGAGTCAACTCTCCAATCACTCAAGAAATAAAATAAATCTTTGCCTACTATGTGGCAAGCATCATCCTTCCTAGTGCTGTGATCTCAAGATGATAGCAGCGACTGAGCAAAAAAAAAAAAAAAAAAAAAAAAAAAAAAAAGCAAAACTGCCTGTCCACTTACTAGTGGGGAACAGGGGAGACAGACAGTAAGAAACAAACAATATATCTATATATCATGCTAAAGATTATAGAGAAAGAAGAAACAAGCAAAGAAGGGCTACAGGGAAAGGAGTAGACTGCTACTTTCAGTAAGGTATTCAGATAGTATCACAGCAAAGATGACCTCTGGGCAAGCAGCTGAAGACAAGATTAAGTAGGCCAGGTAGAAATCTGGAAGAGAAGAGAATACTAAGTCTTAGGCAAAGTGTTTGCTCCCAATTCTGCCTTGTCCTGTACATTAACTCACCATGGCTATAACAAAATATCTGAGACAATGAACTGATGAAGAGAAAGAGTTGGTTTTGCCTTGCAGGTTTAGAAGTGGCAGCCTCTGATTAGTTGTCCACATAGATTTGTGCCTGCACATCATGGTGGGGCAAAACTACTCACTTCATGGCCAGGAAGCAAGACAGAACACAAGGAAAGATCTAGATTCCACAATTCCCTTTGAGAGAACAACTCCAACAAGCTAATGAGCTTTCATAAGTTTCTGCCTCCAGACAGCTACATTTCCCCTGAGAAGTACCATCCTAGGGTTCAAGACTATCCATAGACCTTTGGGGACTTTCAAGATCTTAACTGTAGGATCCCACTTTGCTGTGCCACAGTCCTGAAATTGCATGGATAGATCTCCCTGAACTCCTCTGTTCACAGCCAAGGAACAGGGAGTGCAAAATCTGTTAACCCAAGCTTCCTGGCCCCGCCTCGAGAGACCCTGAAACACCATATTCCTGTAAGGTCTGAAACCTTGCTTTTCTATCACAGCCTGGAAAATGCTGGAGCTGCAGTCAGTGCTGTTCTTTGTGTACTGTTAAAGGGTCACAGTTAGCTAAACAAGATGCAAGAAACAGATACAGGGTGCAAAGATACAGCCCTATGGGTCTCCGAGATGCTTATTGTTTTCAATATCTGTACCTCCAAGCTCCTGCTATACACACACACACACACACACACACACACACACACACCAAAATCCCCAGCAACTGTGAGCCCAGTAAACACTTCAGCAAATGTTACTGAGAAGCTAGGACCTAAGACAGGAAATCATGCCCAGTGCATTCAATCTTTCCAACTTGACCAAGTTTTTTTTTTTTTTTTTTTTTTTTTTTTTTTTTTGAGCTTCTTTGGGCCAATTTCCTGTTAGGAAAAAATGACTCAGTGGGATTTCCTTGGAAGAAAATACTGTGGCTGAGGCTCTTGAACACATCTCCAGGCTTAGGGACAGTTACGAGCAAAAGAATGTCAATGTGAGGTTTCCATGACCCAAAGGTTGATGATTTAAATTGAAGAATAAAAATGCACGCAAGTCTTTAACTATAAAAACTGATAAGAGGAGACATATAAAACTTATAGTCAAGACACTAAGACATATTATTAGCATAGGGTGGGTGTTTCCATGAATTCCCAGGTACTTGTTGAAAGGGTTTCTTATCAGGAAAAGGTTGGTCTTGTAATCTCCCTGTGGACTATGTGATGTTCCTTAGAGGAGCTGGGGTTCCCCAGATCAGGCAGAGAGGGAACCCAGCTGAGAAAGGGAGTCTATCATCTTATACCCAGCTCAGAGGCTATCTGGAAATGCCAGACTTCCAGACTAGCCTGGAACTTGCTTTATTGACCAGGCTGGCCTTAAACACACAGAGGACCCCTTAAACCTGCTCCTATCTCCAGAGTGCTGAGATTAAAGCTATGTACCACCACGCCTATCATTATTTTGAATCATCTGTATATGTGTATGCCTATGTGTGAGTATCCGCACATGACTGCAGGTGCCTGCAGAGTCTAGAAGAGGGAAGGTCCCCTAGATCTGGAGTTATAGGTGGCTATGAGCTGAGTCATGTGGGTACTGGGTTCTCTGTAAAAGACGGCATTGTGCTCTCTCCAGCCCCATTGTTGGGAAATGATTTTTTTTGCCCTTTCTGTGTCACTGTGGTAATTCGTGTCAGTGACCTCCCCCCTGCCCCTCCCCCTGCACGTGAGACTAGACTATTGGTGGTAGCTATGCTGTTGCCTTGTCTCCAGTCATTGAGCTGTGTGTTTCAAGTGGTGACAAACTGAGCATCTGGAATCTGTAAACAGATGCTTTTTTGTCAGAGCTGTTTATGGACAGAAATCTGGCACTCCCGCAGCCTGGTATCTGTTTAGATCTATCTCTTTGGGATGCAGCTCTATTCTACACCTGATTATTTGTGCTTGCATTTGGTTTCACCCTTCTTTTGAAAATGGTTTGCCCTGTACAAATTGCTGAAATACTGACTCAACATGGATGCCTGCTGCTCTTTTTTCAAGAAACAGTTTGGATGATCTGTAGTGTGCACTATAAGGCTGTGTCTCTCAACATCTCATTCCTGAAGAAGAAAAAAAAGGGGCATGTTATTACCAGCTGTTTACTTACATTGAAAAGAAGAAAGAGAAAAATAAATCCCAAGCTTCAAGATCCTCAGCCAATCATTGGAGTCCCAGCCTCCCAAGCTTACCCCAGCCTGTCCAGACTCTTTTGGAAAAAAAGGACAATCCAATTGTAACTATGATCTGCACTTCTGAGAACATTTGAATGGTAATACTCAAGCAATTACTTTCCTTTCAAGATCATTAAACACAAATCAGACTTGTATTTTAATAGGGCTGCCAGTGTCGCTAATGGCGAGGAGGGTAACATAAGGGGACATTTTCCCTCTAATGGGTGAATGTTTACATTATAACCCTTTCTAAGAAGCAGAGTTGGGAGAAACTGCTTTATGATTCAGAACTATTTCTTTGCTTTCTTGCACTCCACAATTCAAGACATTTCTTTTGCCAAAATATACATTCAGAGCACTTAAGAGGGATAGCCATTGTCCAGAGGGCCAGGCTAGCTCCCTCCTGGCCCTTTCTCTCTGGGGCAGTGACACTCCAACTTTCTGGGTGACCCAGGGTCTGCACAAAGGGAATGGTTTCCTGGGGACTTGGGAGAGCAGGGGCTTCCCACAAAAGACCCTACTCTCATAATTTGGATGTCAGAGTGACACCATTTTTCTACTGTGTGGTCCTTCCCTCACTAGGACCACAGGTACCAGTGATATCTATGGTAGCACCTCTGGTACCAGGAAGATAACTTTTAGTGGTATAAGTTAGATACTGGAGTCTGGAAGGTATACTCACCAGAGCTGCTGGAGCCAGGAACAAAGATGCTCCACTCCCATCCCCTCTGTTCCCCAAGTGTGTCCTATGATCTCCCCACCTGGATTCTTATGAAAGTGGCATGGCTGTCATGGAGTGAGGCCTTGGGTTCACCTAGGAGTCACCCAGTCCCCACACAATCCTTTCCTGTTAGTGGGAGCTTATAATATCACCCCCTCTCTCTCCAGAGTCTAATGACCTTTATGGTTTGTTGAGAATCCAGACTGAAGATAGAAACTTTGACTTCCAGGTACAGTAGAGGATACATTTTGAACATGTGGTTTGGTGTCTAGCTGTATGATCTGGGCATAGGATAGCAGTATCTGTGTGCTCTGTTTCCAGAGAGCAGAGTAGAAAAAATGATGGGCTTTGGTACCAGAGTCTGTCTCGGCTGTCTCTGCATCACCTCTGGAAGCTTATTCAAACTCTTTGGGCTTCAATTTCTTCATCTGTATATGGAGATGGAGCATCCTTAATAATGCTTGCTTCATCTGGTTGCCTTACATCTTAGGTAGGCCTGAGGTTCTTTGCATAGGCAGCTTCCTGGTCCAGAGTGATCAATTTTCTATAGCAGGCACCAGCTACCTTTCCCTGCTATAGACATTTCAGATGTCAAATGTACAGATAATCACGTGATGAAGTTGGTTGGTATTCACAGCCATTTTTATTACCAGCTTTGGATGGAGAAGGGAGACAAAGCTTCAGAAAGGAGCCTCAGAGCCCTGACAAGAACTCTGCCCCATCCACAGCTCTGTGAAGAACCCTCTGCTTTCTCCACTTTGCGTCACGAAGATGTAAGAGTACAGTGAGGTGAGTCTTCTTCCCAGGTCCTGCTCTTATCTAGAACATACATAGTCATTTCATATTTGTTTATTGTTTACAATGCTTATCTGGATAATTTCAATAGTACACCTCCATGTACTATTCTGCTGATAGGATCCATAATCTATGCTAGATTCACTCATTCATCTGTCAGGAGACAGAAGGGTGGCCAGAATAAGTTCTAGTAGGCTGGGAGAGGCAGCAGACTTGTCATTTAGAGGAAGGACTGGGTAGTCCAGGATCCCTAGTGAGTTTCACATCTCTGAAGCCAACAGCTGAGAATAAACACAGTCAAGCCTGTGAATTCATCAGTCTGTGCTCTGGCTTACGCTCTGGCCTGCGCCCTTTATCTTCCTGTACTCACTCATTTAGAACGGGGTGGGGGAGGGGAACCCTCTGGGTTCCTTTAGTGCCCAGCTACTTGTTTCCTTAAGGCTGAGAACTCCAGTGAATGGAATCTTACTCCTGCCCTGAGAGGGCCACCGTGTGTCCCTGGAGAGCAGGAAGATCCCAAAGCATCAATTCAGGAATAAACATTTAGGCCTTTGCCTTGACCTCTCTTGCCTAATGAGTTTATTAATTAAGACACTCCTCCGCACAGTGGTCACCTCTAGGCCCCTGTGGAGATGAAATGTGTTTTCAGTAAGAGCTTTCAGTAGGGTCTCATCTTAAACTCATAGAGTGGGTGACTGGTAGTTGCCAATGAGTCAGTTTGTGAGAGATTTGTGGCCAGAACTCTGGTTCTCACAGGCTGAGGAGGTGGGCCTGACTCATGCAAGCGGAGGCTGGCTGACTTCCATTAGGGAGCTAGTAGACAGTTCTTTAGGAATTTATTAACATGCTTTCCTATATAAAATAATGTTTTTTAATTTGTATTCCACAAATAAGAAGGAATAGGTGCATGCCTTTAATCCCAGCACTTGGGAGTCAGAGGCAGGAAGATGTCTGTGAGTTCAAGGCCAGCCTGGTCTACATTGCCCATTTCAGGCTAGCTAGAGCTGAAACAGAAACTCTGTCAACAAAAAAAATAAAAATAAAAAAAAAAAAAAAAAAAAAGAAAGAAAGAAGGAAAGAAAGAAAAGGAGAACATGCTTCATTAATCCACTACCTAAAGACAACCTAATGTTAGCATTTGGAAGCTTCTTTTTATTACTTAACATATCATGATAATACAATATGTAAAAATTTGCTCTTGCCTAGTTTTCTATATACTATTTAAAAACATGGAGAAATTAATTTTTAAAAACATTGTTTTAGATTTATTTTATTATTTTTTGTGTGTATGAGTGCTTCACCTACATGTATATATGTGCACTACATGCATGCCTGGTGCTTAAGGAGATCAGAAGATGGTGTCAGATTCCCTGGAAGTGCAGTAAGAGACATGAAGAGCAACGTGGGTCTTCTGGAAGAGCAACGAACACTTAACTGCTGCAACAGCTCTTCAGCTCCCATTGCAAGATTTCCTTCCCTCTTTCTGCCCTTTCTCTCTCTGTCTCTGTCTCTATTTCTCTCTCTCCCTGTGTCTCTGTCTCTTTGTGTCTCTCTGTCTCTCTCTCTGTCTCTTTGTGTCTCTCTGTCTCTCTCTCTCTCTCTCTCTCTCTCTCTCTCTCTCCCGCTCTCTCTCGTCTCCTGGATCCCAGGCTGGCCTTTAATTCTTGATCCTCCTGCACCTACCTCCCAAGCACTGCTGGGATCACAGGCATGCATTGTCATGCCTAATTTATGTGGTGCAGAGGGGCAAGCAAGCATAGGTTCTGTGCCTGCTGGGCAAACATTATACATCCAGAATTGATTTTTTTTTTTAAAGCAGGGTCTTACCATGTAGTCCAGGCTGGCCATGCACACTCTACCCTCCTGCTTCTATTTCCTAAATGCTAGAGTCACAGCTATGTGATAGCATGCCTGCATGTAAACTATTTTTTTTAAATAATTTATTTATTATGTTTTATGTGCATTTGTGTTTTGCCTGCTTGTATGCACATGTGAGGGTGCTGATGCCCTGGAACTGGAGTTACAGATAGCTGTGAGCTGCCATGTAGGTGCTGGGAATTGAGCCCCGGTCCTCTGAAAGCTCAGTCAGTGCTTTTAATCACTGAACCATCTCCCCAGCCTCTGCATGTAAACTTTTTTGATTTTTGGGTTTTTTTTAAAGATTTTTTTTTTTTGAGACAGGGTTTCTCTGTGTAGCCTTAGCTGTCCTAGAACTCACTCTGTAGATCAGACTGGCCTTGAATTCACAGAGATTCACCTTACTTGACTCTGCCTTCCAAGTGCTGGGCTATGGAGACCCTGCAAAAGCTCCCAAGTGCGAGAATCACCATGCTGAGTACAAACTGATTTTCCTCTCCCAGCTGAAGTAGTATATGAAATATTCTCACTCACCTAAACTTTAGGCAGTATTTATAAATCACATTAGATTCCTAAATCAAGTGCATTTCAGTGTAAGGAATTATTTATTGTTTGATGTGATTAAAACTCAGAGGAGACATCTATCCAGGAGGTTTGCTCCCTAGCTTTTATCTGGTTTATTTTCTCTTGCATGCATGGTCAGGAGGATCTCCCCTTTGCTCATAGAAAAATGCCAGGAGCCCCATGGCTTTCCTCTATCTCCCCAGCAATTTACTTCCTTCCTACTAGTTCTAGCAAAACTCCAGGATCTATACTTATTGACTGTAATTAGTCTACTTTGAGTCATGTGACTGGCTGCAGAATATTATGGTGTATTTTCCCTTCAAGCCAGCCAGGAGTCATCTCACCTCAAGCCAAGCTGAGAGCTAGAAAGTCATCAGAGAGAATGAGACAAGTGTTATCTGTAGAGGGGGGTATGAATCACAGCCAAAGGAGACTCGTGTGTCCACTAAAAAGCAGTTTCTTTTAGGATAGTCTTAGGGGCCCTTCCTAGAGGATGTGCATCTTTAAACATGATGTTACTGCTGTTAATAAAGAAAGGGGCTGAGAGGCTAATAAAGTGCCTGACTTACAAAGTCAAGGATAATATTCACTCCAGAACTCACATTTTAAAATGCTAGGCATGGTGATGTATACTTGTAATCCCAGTACTAGGGAGGCAGAGACAAGGGGAATCCCTAAAAATTAATCAGCTAGCCTAGGTTGTTTGGTGAGTTCTAAGCCAATAAGAGAACTTGTCTTAAACAAACAAACAAACAAACAACTTGTTGGGAGACATATTCTGAGCTGAAGAATAATACCCACGAGATAGCTTTGTAACCTCCACACCACATGCACAAACATACATGTGCACCTGTACACATACATAAACACACATGTACATATATGTACACACACACACACACAAAGCTGAGCTCCATCTATACTTCCACATACATCTGTACATGGTTTATTTCTGTACTTCCAGTAGGAAAATCTTGAGTTTGGTGCTAGCCTGGGCTACATAGTAAGGCCCTGACTCAAAAGAAGGAAGTGGAAATCAAAGGGAAGAATGAAGAAAGGAGGAGCTGAGGCCTCCTGGCCCTATAAAGAAACCACGTGACTGTTAGCATCAGGTTAAACAGGCCACCACTGAAGTTATTGCTAGAAAACCGAACCCACATCTCCATTTAACTAATATTTTTCAGCAGCTCAACAGTTCCAAAGCTGCCAGTGTCCTGGGGGCCAGGGACACAATTCCCAGGCACCCTCCCTTCTGCTTTAACCTTTGGAGGGATATGATGAATTGCCTGAAATGTGTGGATGCACCCTGGCTGTCCTCGGGCAATGCATATGTTTATTTACAGTTGGAATGGCTCATTGCTGTTCTGGCTGGCTGGGCTGTAATTTGCTGAGGCACTTAAGCTTCACTATTGGAAAAAAAGAAAAAAAAAAAAAAACCCACAACCACAAAACAGCTTCTGTGCTAGCCTTAATTTGTCTGTAATGTTTGTACTGAAGATTGTCTGGTTAGCCTATTCAACTGAAATGCAGCAGAAATGTAAAATAGAGCACACGAAAGGAAATAGGTATAAATCGATAATAAATCCCATCAAGTGAAGAGAGCATCTCTGGCAGCCTTGCAAAGTATTTGCATAACCTAATTTCCCACACCAGGATCTTTGTTGATGTTTAAATCGGTCCAAAAGAGAGAGTAGCTATTTGTGCTCCTGCTTGGATAATGGCTATCTTAAAATTCACCTGAACATCCTAATAAATTTCTGTTAGGCATTTATCCCATAGCATAGGACCATGGAACACTGACTAAACTCACTGTGCTGAACTGGTGGCTATATTCATTCATTCAATTAACGTCAGAGCCTGTGTGCCAGGCTCTGTTTTAGGTATTCTTGAGCCAAGACAAGAAACCATGGAGAACAAATTGTTCAGAACATAATGCCTTCAAATTTTAGCAAGGTCAGCAAATGTAGAGTCAGAAGACTTGAGAAGAGTTTGATAGTCTTTACTGCCACATACCGGCCTTGTGGTCTGGGCCAAGTTGATTAGTCTTTCAGGATTTGATGTATTGTTTTTCTAACCTGAGAGGTAGAGCAAGAAAAGACAATGTGAGAAGCTTAGCAGCCCTATGTGATAAGCTCTCCGAGACTTGCATTCAGGGCCCCGTTCCCACTTTGTAGCCCTGTGACCTGCATGATCTCAGTGTTTTCACCCATCAAGTGGGCTTACATGAAGTCTAGTTTAAGAAACCCTTGGGATGTTGTATTTTAAGCTAGGCTTGGGCCTGGCCTAGAACTAGAACTTCATTTGTTGAGCACTGCCTCTTCTATTGTCATTGTCACCTGACCGACCCCTTTCTGATTACAGTAGGCTCTGAACTCACTCATTTGACTGGATATGTATTTAATGAGACCTACCGGATATGTATTGACTGGGCGTGTCCTTAGTGATATTAAGCTCATTCTGTGCTGGGACATAGCCAAGGAGAGACAGCTGGCTCTCACCACCAAGGAGCAGACTTGAGTCATAGAACATGGAGATAGCAAGCTTTACTGACGTGGGAGCTTCATCCCTCCTGGCAAGCTTTTATAGTGCTAGACAATGCTGTACTGCCAGAGGAGAAAAGTAATCATCAATGTTACCCAGATGTGAGCCAACTGAGCTACAGTAGCAGCTGGCCTGGAAAGATGTGTTCACTGGTGCAATAGTGGCAAGAACATTATAGAAGTTCTGACTAGATTTAAGTCCTACTCCATAAGATGAAATCCATAAGTAATACCATTGCTGGGCTAAAAGCCTGTGATAAGACAGGTCATAGGCCCTAGGAGAGAATCTACTACTATTATTTTGCTGAATGGACAGAGTATTAGACTAACTCTTAATGTCTTATTGTTATACTTACAGATCAATGCACATCTCAACCATCATCAGAGAAGCATCAGTTTGCAGCAGACAGAGACTCACGACTGACCAGGATACAGAGAATAAGAGACTGTGGAATATTCAGCCCCAAATAAGACATTGATAGTATACCCTCTCCATCCAAGGCTCAGTGATCATCGGGGAAAAAGGAGATGAAAAGAATGTAAGAGCTAGAAGTGGTGGATGACTACAGGGAACAGTGTCTATCAGACATCAGGGCAGCTCACAGTGGTTGTGACAGCATATGCAAGCCTTGTAAAACCTCAAAAGAGACAGAATTTGCATATGAAGAAGGGAGGTGGACACAAAGCCCACTCCTATCCAAGGAACTATTGGCAGTAGACAGCTTCTGGGAGGAGAATCAGGTTTCTTTATGAGTGTAGTCCCAAGTAAGTTGACCACACTGCAGTGGAAGGCCACATATCCAAAATATATGGACAGCATAAATTGCATTTACTTGCTGGGCAAGCGCTATAAGCCTGAGCCAAATCCCTAGTCCTGCTCTGTTTTGATCTTTAAGACATCTTCTCAGGCTCAGGTTGGCCTTGAAGTCATGATTTCCCTGCTTCCTGAGTGCTGGGGATACAAGCATGTGCCATATCTGGCTGCTTAACATCGCTTATAATACATAATAATATTAAAAGAATGATCCTAGAAAGAACATCATAGTCACATTGTACTTCTATGTGATAGGAAAAGATCCCTGAGTATTTTTCATCTTGAGGGACTTTACCCTTCAAAGCCATTTATAGTCACCTCTCAACTTACCCACTGAGCAGCCAACCTTGTTCTGTTCTGGCTTAGTCCAAGAAAAGCTAAATTCCTCCTTTACCAGCTGGACGTGTACTCATGGCACGTTATTTTTCTGTAGGACTTAGTTTCTTTATTGACATACTAGAAGTGTTGATGATGTCCTGGCCAAGGCTATCTGCGATGAGTATATAAGATAAGGTGTGCTTAGCCGGGCATGGTGGCGCACGCCTTTGATCCCAGCACTCGGGAGGCAGAGGCAGGAGGATCGCTGTGAGTTCGAGGCCAGCCTGGTCTACAAAGTGAGTCCAGGATGGCCAAGGCTACACAGAGAAACCCTGTCTCGAAAAACCAAAAAAAAAAAAAAAAAAAAAAAAAAAAAAAAAAGATAAGGTGTGCTTAATACTTAGCACATTCTTTAGCACTTGGCAGACATTAAAAACATTAAACTATTGCTATTTATTCTTTTATTCCTGTAAGCCACACGTATTGAGCACTTACCATACGTAAGATTTTTTCAAGCCAATGGGAATGAAAAGAAAGTAGGTCTGATAGTGTGGAACTGTAATCTCAACTACTTTGGAGGCTGAGGCAGGAGGATAGCCAAGTACAAAGCCTGCCTGGGCTATAAAGTGAACCCAAGGTTAATTTGGGAAATGTAGTGAGCTCTTGTCTCATAATAAATGATAAAGGGCTGGCGAGTGGGCCCAACACACAAAGAAGCTTGTGCCCAAGCCTATTAGCATCAGTTTAATGCCCGGATCCCGTACAAATAAGGAGAGAACTGACTTGGTAAAATTTTCCTCTGACCTCAGCACGCATGCTGTGGCACAGTACCACCCTCTTACTAACAATAAGTAAACAAAGTTTAAAATAAAATAAAATAAAAATAGACTGTGGGTGTAGCTCAGTGGTAGGGTACTCACTTAGCATGTACAAGGACCTGATTTCAACCTCAGCAATTGTAGGGGACGGGCTACATGGCCAATGTTCAGCCATCTTGTCAGAACCTAGGTTCCTATTTCTCCAGAAGTCTGCCATTCACCAGAAACCAGCTGACCTTGTGGTAGGTCGGCAGTTAGACACCTGTTGTGGTTTATTGTGGGGGCCGGTTATTCTAGACCCCTGAGCTACTCCTTTTCCAGTGGGACTACTGATAAGATCAGATTAAAGGCCAGCTGCCTGTGAGCAGAAGTTCCGGGAGCTTTTTCCTGACTAACCAGATCCTTCACGACTTTCCTGGAATTTCTCTCCTGCAATTATAGCAGCTGTAAAGGTAGATACCTACCTGCTGGAGCATTCCAGAGTTAGGTATCCATAGCAACCCTTGCTTACGCAAATACCCATGCCTCTGTGCCTGTATAAACTCTGTGAAAGTTTTCAATAAATGGGGTTTGATCAGAATGCAGACTTACTCCCTTCTTCGTGTCTAGTGTTCTGTCTCTATACAGGAAAATTTTCCTCCCGAGCGTTAGTTGAACCTCAGCGAGCCGGAGCAAGTAATGAAAAGAAAATAAGGGAGGGAGGATGAAGAGAGGAAGAGATGGATGGGAAAAGGTAACACAAGAGAGAAGGAGCATGGAAGACATGTATGCCACCATGTTATGAACACTAGAAACTCACCTAAATATTAACACTTTTATTATATTATTGTTATTATGTGTGTGTGTGTGTGTGTGTGTGTGCATGTGTGCGTACGTGTGTGCATGCACAGTCCTGGCACGATGCTCATGTACATGGTGGAGGACAGCATTTAGGAATTCTTTTCTCCATCTTGTTTTTGAGGCAGTTCTCTGTTTCTGCCATGAGTCATTCTCCAGGCCAGCTGGCCCATAGGCTTTATCCAAATCTTCCGCCTCTGCCCTGCACACCCCACCCCCATCAGTAGGAGCTTATGCCATCACTTCTGCCTATCTATGTGGGGTTTGTAGCTTGAACTCAGGTCGTCAGGTTTGCACGATAATCACTTTTACCTGGGGAGGCAGGCCACAGGCCCATGCACCTCATTTTTTTGAAAACCCTCTACAACCATATGAAGTATTTTCTTTGCAAAGGGATAAATGCATTATTTTTTTTAAATTTCAGAGACCTAGAATTTACATCCACACTCCCCAACCCCTTTATATCTGCTTCTTGAATGCTTGGCCCAGAGCACCATTATCGGCCATCAAGGCAAGGGCTTGCGTGATATACTAAGCTTCTTATACTGGAAATCTAGCTCAAAAAGCAAGATTTCCCCCTCTCTTTGCCAGGCTGGAATTCTTGACTTTGATATATCATTTATGCACCCCATCCATTATTGATGCATTACAGCTTTGACATGAGGCAGCGACCTTTTAAAATCAAAACTACTCTGTCCTGACCCGTTTCTTATCCATACTCTTCTTCAGAGCACAAGAAACTCCTGCCTGCAGGATTCCCTTTGAAGCTTCCTTTTCTTTGCACACAAATGGCAGGGAGCAACCCCCCCCCACACACACACACACACACACACAACCTGACTGCTCCTATTTGGTGGAGAAGCTTCGAAAGCATGTCTCATTTTAAATTCTGAAGTGCAAATGTCATGTAATGAAACTATCAGCAATGACTTAAATGTGGTTAAATATGGAAACTCGGCATAAAGTCGGTGTTTATTTGCAGCCGGTGACAGTGATAAGGGCAGGAGCCTTCCCGATAAGTGGCTTTCAGCCATCGTTAATCGCTGATAGATGGATAGGAGAGAGGCTGGCCACAGAGGACGCCGTCTCATCCACTGTAATGGAACAGGCTTGTCCATCTCACAGAGGGCAACAGGAAGACCACGTGGGCTGCAGATTCCATTACTCTGCTCAGAATGACCTCTGTGCCCGAGAAAAGGCAAAAACCAAGACACCTTGACCCGAATCGTCGTGGAAGCTCAGAGACTCTCAGGATGTCAGAGCTAGATGGGGTGTTGGTGGTCCTTTAGGCCAACCCTTCCATTTTCAGATGAGGACATTTCCATGAGTAACCATACACCAGCATTTATTAATCAACGCACATGTATTGATTCCCTGCATAAACCCTTTGGCTGGTTGCCTGTTGCCCTGGGTCTTCATTTAGACAGCAAGACCCTCCCTGGTGTGCCTTCTGCTTCTCTGCCTCTTTTATCTCTCTGTCTACTCCTATTTCAACGAGGCTCGGGGAGAAAAGGGCTCCAGGCAGGTTGCACTGCCAGCTGGGGTAGCTTTCCTAAAGCTTTAGGTGTCTTGGATGCTAGCAGTGCAGCATTTTCCCAGAATTCCCCACAATGGCAGGCTGCTCTCTCCGTCACCTTCTCTTGCTCCTCCCCTCACAGCCACACCACTAACACACTTGCCCACTCCCTCATCTGTTCCCTACTTGATCAGTCAAGAGTGCTACGTACCCATCGTTTGTATGGAAAATTCTGCAGTGTTGCCTGCACAGAGTAGGTGTTCATTACACGGCTGCTGGCTGAATAGATGGCTCCCTACATGCCAACACCAGTGGTAGAAGTCAAGAAGGCAAAACCCCACATGGCACTGGCCTATTAAGGAAGAAACAAGTCTAGTCCATTCGAATCATTCATGACTTTGCTTCCTTAGGATATTTTTCAGTTTACCAAATTTCAGGAAGGCATATTCTGAGAAGTATTGAAAAGGTGGTTCAGAAGTGCCCAATTTTGCAATAATGATTAAGGATACGTTTAGAGATGATACAGAGAAACATAAGTAATCTCCAATTAAGCTGTCCCCTCCCTCATGATAAGAAAAGCTATGTTTGTTGTACAGAAGAACCTCTGGCAGGGGGATCTGAAGATTAATATTTATCCCCTCTGCTCCTGTCTAAGAGACAAGTATGAGAAATAGGAGGCTGTAGAATGTTAGGGCATTGGGAGAGCTTGGAAGCACCTAGCCAGTCCTCTTACTGCAGGGAAAATGGCACACTAGAGATGGGCAACTGGCTCACACAGAGCCACCAGGCAAGTTAGTGGTCACCATGGGCCCTGACACTCCACTTTGTGCTCCATCTCTGATAAGGTACCTTGATTCTAAACCTCCGAAGGCTCAAGGATATAAGGAGGCTGCATTTGGACACAGGAATAAATTCCAGGTGCAGATAAGGCTCCTTAGCAACTGACAGAGATAAGGTTGTCAAAGGCAGAAGACCATGGCCAGAAGGAGGTCCTCTGCATTCTAGACATCAGCAGCACGACATCCTCACCGCCTTGAGCTCATGGGCCAGGAAGTCCTTTTACTGCTTTATTATAGCCTAGATGCATTCTAGCTCAATTTTCATTTGCCAGTAATCTTCAGTTTTCCAATGTATCAATTATTTAACAAAGCAGTCCATAAAGTCAGTGAATTCATGGTGACAGATACCCTGGAAAGATGGGCAAAGTTGCAGCTGATCCCCAAAGACTATTTGGGGGTTTCCGAAGATACTAGCTATCAATTATTTTCATAGGTTATTAGATACAGGTTGAAAAACTTATTGAGCTCTTACTGTATGCCAGGGCTGCAAGAGAGGGTACATGAATGAATAAGATGTACTGACTACAAGGTCCAAGGGGGCATCAAATAGTGATTGATGCCCCTCCTCTCTCATCATGACCTTCCATTCCAGGACAAAGAGTTTCTGGCCTCAGCTTAGGCTGAACATGTTTAATTTGTAAATATATTTGTTTTTTGTTTGTTTGTTTTTTGTTTTTCAAGACAAGGTTTCTCTGTGTAGCTTTGGCTGTCCTAGACTCACTTTGTAGACCAGGCTGGCCTCGAACTCACAGCGATCTGCCTGCCTCTGCCTCCCAAGTGCTGGGATTAAAGGCATGTGCCACCACGTCCGGCTTTGTAAATATATTTGTAATGATTCACAAAAATAACAATAATTCTCCTACAAAAAATAAAGGCAAGGGCAGAATTTTCACATGTACTATCTGTCATACCAGTATTTGAAAATTTTCAGATATAAGAGCATTTTGGGCTTCATATTTTTATATTAAGGTTTCACACACAGATTATGTTTTCTGCAACACTGGAGTGTTGTGCCTTTTACAAGGTAGGCAGCTACGTCTATTTTTTTTTTGGTCCTTTTTTGAGAGAAAGTCTTAATTGAGTTTACACGTCCTACCTGGATCTAGTGGGTTCAGCTAATTGGTATCCCTGCCTGAGCAGAATTATAAAAGATCAATGAAGTTTGGGGGGGAAAAAAAGAATGTCTAACGTGTGTGTGTGTATGTGTGTGTGTATGTGTGTGTATGTGTGTGTATGTGTGTGTGTATGTGTGTGTATGTGTGTGTGTATGTGTGTGTATGTGTGTGTGTATGTGTGTGTGTGTGTGCGTGCGCGCATGAGCACGTGCACCTATGAGTGTGTGCCTGCCTGCCTGCCTGTCTGTCTGTGGAACACATATGTATTTAGCTTTGCCTGTTCTGGAGGGTACTTTTGGTGGAAGGACATACTTACTATGCACTCTCCTGCTACTCCCTTCTTCAGCAGTGTGTTTTAGTGATTTTTTTTTTTTCAGATTGATTCATGTTGTGGTTTATTCTATGTTGTTGCTACCTGACTTTCCCATGCACAAGGGTGTCAGCACCTACTCATTCTAATCCTGATGAAAATTTGGATTGTTCCAGATAGCAAGCAGTGTGGTGGGGAACATTCCTGAGTACACACGCTATTAGACTGTGTAAATTCCCCCGCCCCCCACCAGGCAAACATGGGTGGAGTTACTAGATTTCCCTGTGCTGCCTGCATTCATCTTGATAATGCCAAAGTGTATATGCTAAATGATCTGCCTGTTATATTAGTTATTTTGTGGTGCTGAGGATGGGACCCAGGGACTTGCACATCCATCATTTATCACTAAGCTACACTCCAATAAATATCTCCAGAGCCAGAACTGGAGAACGTGAGTGACAAGGAGTATTGGCCATGAGTAGAAATCAGGGCATGATGTGAAGGAAGCACCCAACACGCAGGAAAGTGGAAGCACCCACTTCTCATAGTTTCCGCACGATTAGGGAAGGCACAAGCCCCTCGTTCACTGCTGTTCCCTTTTCTTCTTTACCCCAATGCGCTTGACAAGTCTCATTTCTTACCCATTGTGGTATCCTACCTTCCAGGTAGTGTGACCACTTGCTTCTCATGAGTCCAGCATGACAGAACAAGTCAGATACTGTACACTTGTAGCTCATGGCAAGAAGCAAGGATTCATAATAAGCTACACTCCCAAGACACAGGGAAGATGCCTCATGTCACACTACAGTTGAGGGACCTCAGAAGCATTCTGGCCTGTGTTTATTGCCCTGGGAATCACTTGTCTTACCAATCACCAGCATTGCCCAATTTCTTCTTCCAGGAAGACCTCCGTTAGACCATTCTGTACCTTTTCACATGATCACAGAGAGCTGTGTTCTCAGTAGGCCTCACAAGCAATAGAAAGGTAACTAAGATAACTGACATGTAAGCTAAAATAAACCCTTTCCACACCAAGTTTCTTACAGTCATGGTGTTTTATCCCAGCAATAGAAAGCCTATCTAAAACACTTTCCCTTCTAATTGTTCCCAGGGCTACTAGCCCAGGGATAGCACTGGCTTCTCATATCAACCATAAATCAAGAAAAACGAACCATCATATGTACTCACTTATAAGTGGATTCTCGCCATGTAGTACAGGATAAACATACTACAATGCACAGACACAAAGAAGATAATGAACAAGGAGGCCCAAGGGAGGATGCTTAAATCTCACACAGAAAGGGAAATACAATAGACAGAGGTAGTGGTTGAAGAGAGGGAACAAGGCAGGAAAGGAAGCACAGAAAAAAAGAAGGGCAGGGATCAGACCTGGGGAAAGTGGGGGAGGAGGATCAGGAGGACAGAAGGCCTGCAGAGAAAAGAGAAACTGCAGGTGAGGGCATCTCTGTGACAACCTAAGTGAGAATAGGCCTCTGGGAGGATATGAAAAGGACTCTAGCTGAGACTCCTAGCAGTAAGGGGTCATGGAGACTGATGAGGACACCCTCTAACTAGATAAGACTCATAGTGGAGGGAAGGGAACACCAACCCACCCACAAAAACTTTGATCCAAAATTTACCGGGCCTACAAGACATGGAAGGACAAAGATAGAACAAATAGAGTAGAGACGGAGGGAATGTCCAACCAATGCCGGGCCCAACCTAAGACCCACCCCACGAGAGAGAACCAACCCCTGACACTATTAAAAATACTTTGCTATGCTTACAGACAGGAGCCTATCAGAGTTGTCCTCTGAGAGGCTCCACCCAGCAGTGGTTCGAAATAGATGCTGAGACTCACAGGCAAACACTGGGTGAAGCATAGGGAGTCTAGTGGAAAAGTGGGGAGGGTAAAAGGACCTAGAGGTAACGATACCTCCACAAGAAGACCAATAGAACAAACTAACCGGGGCCCATAGGGGCCACTGAATCCGAAGCACCAATCAAGGACCACGCACAGACTAGACCTAGGTCCTCTACACACATGTAGTTGACGGACAGCTCAGGCTTCCTATGGGTCCACTAGTAAAGGGAGAAGGGGCTGTCTCTAACACAGACTTTCTTTCCTGTTTTTTGATCACTTCCCCCTGATGGGATTGCCTTGCCAGGTGAGCCAGAGAAGAGGATGAACTCAGTCCTGATGCAACTTGGTGAGCTGAGGTAGGTGTGTAGGGAGCCTCCCCTTTTCCGAGGAATAGGGGAGGGGGGAGGGGGAATGGAAGGTGGGACTGGGAGGAGAAGAGGGAGTAGGCTACTACCGAGATGTAAAGTGAAGTAAATAAATTAATTAGTACATAAAAAGAAAGAAAATGGACCACAGGCTTGTCCACAGGCCAACCTGCTAAGGGTATTTTCTCATTTGAAGTTCTCTCTTCCTGATGACTCTGGCTTCTGTCAGGCTGACATAAAATTAACTATCACAAAGAGGAAAGATGTCCTTGGATCTATGCTTTGGAGCTGTGAGCCCCAAATTAAATGCTTTCTTTTATAGGTGGCCTTGGTCATGGTGCTTTGTCACTTTGTCACAGCAATAAAAGTAACTGTGATATGGAACTGTAAGTTAAAACATCACTCCCTAAGTTGTTTATGACCATGATGTTTTATCACTGCAATGGAAACTCTGACTAAGATGTTTTCCTTTCCTCTCCACCAGTGGAGTCCACCATCCCCAAGAGGCCAAATTTCCAGCTTTATCTTTCTCACTTCTCTTGCAATGGAGGCGGCCATTTAGTCCTTCTCTGGTCAATGAGATGTGAAGAGAGAGCTCTAGAGGCTTTCTGATTAAGACTTTGCCCCTAGTGAGGAGAAGGTGACATTTAAGAGAACTGACTGACTTCCTTCCTCTAGGTCCTTCTTGCCTGGGACAACGTCATGTGATTGCCAGAATTCACATGGACAGATTGCTCCTAGGGTATGTATTTACCAAACACAACCCAAGTAGAGGTGAAGCTCAGGTTCTTTGTGACACTGCTAAAGAGAGAATTGTTTATTCTGACACTTCTTTTGGGGGAGGCAATGATTCAATGTTCTTATTACTTAAGGGGCTATTTGTTGACTACTCTAACAAGTGTTGGTTTTTGTTGTTTTGACAAGAACTTTCTGAAAGTATTGCAACTATTAAATGGTAGAGAAGAAAAGATGCGTAGGAGGCGTAATAACCATGGTAATGGAGTGTGGCTGAAGGTAGAGAGAGGGCTTCAAGTCCAAGGCCAAAGGGTCCAGGGCACTAAGGTGAAGGGTATTGAAAGTAACAAGAAAAGATAAACATTGACTTTCGTGAAGAGGATTTACTGAAAAGACTGTGGCGGCTCAGCATTGCCTCAAAGAAGGCTTGAACCAGGAGACCTGCAAGTGGTTCCACAGCCAGGTACAAAACAAGCCACATTTATATAAAGAATTAAATAAAGCTATCAGGAACTTGGGGTGGGGGTGGGGACATCACAGTCGAGGCGGGCAGGGCCGTGGAACAGGTGTAGTCAGCTGATTCTCTGGAGGAGACCTTAAGGATATGTTGTAAGTCCCAGTGTTTAAGAGTAGGTCAAAGTTCAGGCACGGGGAGGAAGAGGGTCGCCTGAGTCATGTTTGGCCAAGTTCAGGTGGTGAATGTTTTGTCAAGACAGAAGAAATTTTGTCTTTCTCTTGTTTTAAGGTTTCTATTTCACAGGTGCCTTTCCAGTCCCTGAGTTATAGGCTTTCTGAAGATGGACAGAAGCAGTTGTTGGTGGTAGATATGACCCTAAGTTGCAAAGCCACGTGGCTGGTCTCAGAAAAGAGATAGGAAGTAAAAACAAACAAACAAACAAACAATTATATCCACACCTTAACTTAGTCCATCCAACTGATATTAGTGCACCAAGTCCCCTGCCTGGTAATTATCACAGACCATCACCATTAGCTTGACCTGAAGATACTTGAAAGTGTGGGCTTATGTATGAACATAAGAAAATCTTCTGAATATCCCATTCAAAATAATAGTTTCAAAGTTATCATCAGAAACTCTCTAAATGATGCTGATTTCTTAGGGTGATACAAGCATTTGACTTTTAATGGGATACAGGATGACTATAGTCTTCCTGACACCAGCTTCCCATAAATTGTGTGGCTGCCTTTCTATCACACATCTTTTCTTTCTTCTTTCCCACCTTTACTTCTTCCTATAGCTCAGACATTTCATACAGCGTAATAGAAGCTGTGAACTATTTCTCAATGCCATGTTTATTTTTTCAGCAGCATCCTCAAATATTTTCTAAGAATGGAGATGTTCACCTAGAAACTACATTTCCAGCCTCTCTTGCAGCTAGCATAGCTTTATGATCCCTTTGTTCCTAATGGTGCATTAATGAAGTGGTACGTTCAGATTTGGGGACTGTAATTAAAAAGAATCAGGCATAGTCTTTCCTCCACTTCTGTCCTCCATACCTGCTCCTTAAACTTTAAATATGACAGAAATAAGTTTTAGTATTCCTTGAACTGCTATAGTTGGACATCTGCTTGTTATAGTAGCCTGAGATGTTTCCTACCTAAAGCTGCAGATTTAGTTTGGCTTCATGGTGGTTCCTGAAAGCTTGATTCTTTAAAGCCAGCTACAGGGGACACTTAAGATGAAGAAAACAAGAAATGGGTTAGAAATCAACCTAGAACTCCCCAATATTTGACCTTTTCTAGTCAAGAATCTTAAAGAACTGAAAAGCTGGACAAGAGCATACATCACTGGTAGTATATCTTAGGATTGAAGAGGCTCCGGTGAAGGATCTAGAGGTAAGACAGATCTGGGTATATTTCTTAGCGTTTTAAATTTGTGCAGTTATTAACATGTTTTTATCAGTTTTCTCTTCTATCATGTGGTTATAATGATTTTTGCCTCGGTGTGTGTGCACGTGTGTCTATTTTGAGAACGAAAGAGGACCACGCTGACACATTTCTATTGAAATAAAAGCTTTTGGTGGATGAAAACCAAGTCCCTTCTGTTGCTAATTTGTTGGGGGTGTCTAAAACAAGTCACTGTCCCTTTCTGAGCCTGTTGCTTCAGCTGTCAAATGGGGCTGTTTAGACTTTACTATCTTTCAGTCTTTTCCTGTCCAGGTATCCTGTGGCTCAACAAACCAGGCTACAACATTGTGCAGAGACACAAAGCAACCACTGGCATTGTCTTGATTGACCCTGAGATCTGATTGGACCTGGAAAGTTGGTGAGGTCATGACTGCGACCTGAAATGACTCATGGTAGAAATATTTACATTTCATAAACAGGCAAGCCCTGTGCCTCACACTCCCAACCAGCCCTGCAGGATGCCAGCTCTTGAGCATTTATCTACATGATTCTTTCTGTTATTGCTGCTGTTGTTTGGTTTGGTTTTTTGGTTTGTTTGTTTTGTTTTGTTGTTTCGAGACAGGGTCTCTTTACATAGCCCTGACTGTACTGGAACTCATTCTGTAGACCAGGCTGGCGTGGAACTCACAGATATTCACTTGCTTCTGCCTCTCAAGTGCTGGGATTAAAGGCATCCACCATCACCCCTAGCATGCTTCTTACTACAAAGAAAGATAAATGAAGCCATAATATTTTCTTGGTCCTCAAGGCAGCAAACATAACCAGTAGAGCTGAAAGTGAAGAGATAAAAGTCTGTTTACAATGTACAAAAGATTGGAGGGAAGCATTAAAAGTTACCCAACTCCTGGATCCCGGGTGCCCTGGTCCAGCTCTGAGTTGTAGTAAATGGGCCCCTTGTGGCATGAAGGAGTTAATAACTCTCCCTTAGTGACCAACTTACCTGGCCTTGTTGTTCTGTGGCTCACCTTGGGTGAGCCCTTTTATAATTTAATTAAAACCGGAGGCACCAGATAATGGGCTGATGGTGTTGGCAGCTCCTTCCTGGGTAAGAGGTAGGCTCCAGGGAGGAGGAAAAAGGTCATCTAAGACGCCAGGCAATCAGGAGCAGTTGTTCAATTAGTCTAGCTAATCCAAACAAAGTAGATACCCAAGGCCCTGATTCACTTAGCTTAGTGGAACCTGGACTTGGAAAACATTTGAAGATGCTGGACCTACGGACACCACCCACTTTCACATGCCACCCATTATAGTGTCTGAAGTGTGTTTTAAGGAACATCAGTTCTTTGTCATGCTGGTGTCATCCTAGCCTCTACCCCCAAAAGTTCTCATTGCTATATGAGTTTGAGGAACACCGACATTCCCAGCAGTTAACAGGTTTCCTTTCCTATGGTACTATGGAGGTTTTAATGGGCTAAAGTACTTCTCATACTGTTGGAGTTCTGGGTCAGTCCATCATCTTGTTCACAACAAATAACATAGCTTGTGCTATCTGCAACTTATTCAATGCTTAGTATTCACCCAACCTAGTCAAACCCTTTTTAGGAGCCAGGCTCATGATCTTGGGTAGCGCAGCAATATACAGTCAGGATAAAAGGCCCCAACTGATGTTTTTGTTTTTGTTTTTGTGCTTACTATGCCATAGTCCAGTACCAAACTGTGTGTGGCTCAGTGTTCAACATTGTACTAAAGTCCCTGGCTGGTTCTAATTTATAAAGAGAGCCAATTTATGCGCTGGTGATCACTTCTCTCTCTTAGCGGGGTATCCAAGTTCGAGCAACTCAGTAAGTAGTGCTCAGTTGCCAGGAGACACTCAGCTTTGGTTAAGGTTGAGCATCTGTGCCCTCATGGCAGTATTTATGATCACCCAAAATGTAGCAGGAGTTGAATCTCCAAGGGGGAGGAGCAAGAAAGGAGGAAATAGCAGGAAGGATATGGGGGTTCAAGTGGCTGTACCCTTACATGCAAACGGGCGTATACAGCCAAGTATAGGACAGGAGAACAAAGAAGAACTAAAACAAACAGTTCGAACCTCCAGATATAAATTTTCAGTTGTACCCTCTTTGAAATGGGTCAAATGAAAGCCAGGCAAATCCCCTAATACTAAGGAAAGCGAGAGCTTTCTTTAGCTTGCTTCTGTCCTCGGCAGACTCAAAGAGGCAGAAAACCTTTAAGGATGAGTTTTATGAAAAGGGGGCAAATAGAAAGACCTCCAAAGCCGCCCCCCCAGTGCTCCCTGGGAAATAATTTGCACAGTCAGTCTGGGACTCACAGATTAAGGGACACGTGTCTATTAGACCCTGCGGCCTTTAGCCAGCACAGAGGCAGCAGGCCTCAGGTCCATCTTCCTGCCTCCAGCACTATTTCTCCAGAGCCTGGCAGGTGGGGCCCATGTATGACATATCCCCCTTCCCTTCCTTCGCCTTCCCTGGTGAGTTTGCCTCATTCATCCACAGAGGAAGTCAAGTGTAAATAGAAAGTTCCAGCTTCCAGGTCAAGCTGCTGTCAGAATTTCCCTTTTCTCTCTGAAATGCTCACAGTCCCTGCCAACTTCTTATTGTGTACCTGTCAGAACTGGCTCCTTCTAATCTCTCCGTGTACAGATTCCCTCCTCCGTGACAGTGTCACTGACCCAAGAAGTCCCTGGAATCAGGCTGTCTCGTTCCAAGCAAACATAGTTATGGCTGGATGCTTTCCTCACACTCTCACCAATCAGGTCTCTGGTATGAAAAGCTTTTTCTTCATCAGTTGGGCCCATGTGCTAATTACAAAGAAGATGTGCTATAGAAGGAAGGAGCCTGTCAGGCAAAGAGTGTGGGAGTAATTCATGGTGTCCTGCTCCTCAGTAGGTTCCTCCTGCTAAGACTCCACCACTGGACTAGACAGAGCAAGTCTCGGGGAGGGGGTGGCTGGGCATTGGCAGAGTTGGATTCTGGGCTTGGCCAGTAGAAGTGTCCAGCTTGTCTATTAGAAGGTGAAAGGCAAGTAATTTGTATAAAAATGAAATGGAGGTGGAGATCCCCAAAGCAAGCTTACAGAGGAAGAAGAGCAAGTGACTCAGTGAGAAAGAATAGCAAGAAGAATCTAGAAAGAGGGCTGGAAAGGAGACATTAGAGAGCTAGGAAGGGAATGAGGCGAGCATAGCATCTTATCAAGTCAGAAGGAGAGAATGACCGGGGGCGGGGGGATTGTCTAGAAATCATAGGGGAAGACAGAAAAGAGATGGCTGGTGATTATGACCCCTGGGTGAGGGTAGCCAAGTGGTCAAGTGTTGTTGTACATGTGGCACACTGCATGGCCCTGGGGGGTGGGGCGGTGTGGTGAGGCCATTATTGACAATTTTGTCTGTGTGGATGATCCATAGAATTGTATCATGCCTCACCTGTGACTTCTGGGGAGTGACTTCTGGGGATAGCTCTGCTGGTGAGAAAACTGTCAGCTAAGGGATGAAGGCAGAATCCCATCACCATCCGTGAGAAGTGAATAGAGGTGAGTGTGTGTGTGTGTGTGTGTGTGTGTGTGTGTGTGTGTGTGTGTGTGTAGGTGCTGGAGCCTGTGAAGGTGCCCCTTGAAGTGTGTTTGGAAGTTAAGGAAAGTGTGATTATAAAGCCTTGAGGAGAGAATCCTCATGGTTTCCACTTGAATTATAGCCTGGGCTTGAAAGTCTGGGCATAACTTGGGGAAGGGGGAAATTAGCAAAGGGAGATCTGTGACAGGTGAGGAGGGGCAGGTGGAGGGAGAGGAACCCAGTCACCCAGAGACAAGGATTTGAGTCTCTCCACTCTTTAATGGACACACTGGAAGGCAGCTTCCAGACACACAGAAAGTGCATTGCTTACCTAGGCAGTGCTGCAGGGAGCAAGCACTTGGAGAACTGGTGGAAAGTGAGCTGCTTCTGGAGTTGGAGTGGGCTTCCTTGATGAGATGACCTTGCTGTGAGCTGAGTGCCAAGTGAAGACCAGGGCAAAGGTCGTTCTTGGCAGGTGACAATGAACTTAAGTCTTTAAGAAACAGGAAGAACCCAGCATGGCTGGGTCTGGAGCCAGCAGAGGTATGGATAACATCAGGTCAGGCAGGCCTCTCAAAGTGGAAGACATTTCCCTTGGGATGTCCAGTGACAGGAGTGTATGGTACATTATCCACCCAAGCCTGGGCTCTGTTTGAGGGTCTTAGCTAGCCTCCCACCATGCCAGAGTGATTTGAACAAGACCCTTCTTCCAAGTCAGTCCTCAGGGCCACAGCTTACCTGAGCCGTGTCTTCCTAAGAAGGTTTCTCAGTCAGGCCCAAGGGCTGATCACTTTTGTTGTCCCCTACCAATGCTGTGTGGCAGAGGAAAGGTGAGTGCTTCTGTACTGTTCCGTGGCTGGGCCCTGCCTTTCGTGTGACCACTTTTCTCCATACTTCACACTATCTGGCCTCTTTTTGCTGATCAAACTTCTTGTGCTATTATTTCTTTGGCTCAGAACAAAAGTTACAGCCTTTATATCTCAAGTTTCTTAATGCACGTGTTATCAATGGAGCTATCTGATGGAAAGAATTCACACTGAAGTATTAGCCAAATGATATCACCGTTACACTTGCAAATTAGAGGGTTTACTCAGAATGTTTAGGATATATGTTTGCCAAACAGTGAGCTTTAGAAAGACAGGAGCAAGACTTGGAAATGGGAGCCCTTCATGAGGATGCTGGCATATGCTAAGACTGTCTTTGTCTCCCCACCTTCAACGGACAGAGAAAGCAAAGCTCTGTGTTAAGGAGTGAAGTTGGAAGTAGCTGTGATGCAGGGGGAGAGCTACAAAGCAGCACTTTGACACCGCACAGGTCTCAATGCAGCTTCTCTGGTTAGGCTTAAAAAACAACACATACTTATGGTTGTGAGCCTAGCCTTTAACAGCTGAGCCATCTCTCCAGCCCTTTAAATTGTGTAGCCCAAACTGACCTCAAACTCCAGATCCACCTGCCTCTGCCTCCTTCAGCAAATCCTTCCGGCCTGCGCAATGGGAGGATACAAGGGATGGGATAACCATTGAGATGTAACAAGAATAAATTAATTAAAAAAAATAAGTAGAAATTAAAAAAAAAAAGGGAATTCTAAACTCTATGGGATGTGAATTTACACAACTTTTTAAATACAGGAGTTCCTCAAGCCACGAAATGCCAAAATGTGTTAGGGAATGGACAACATTACCTATGAAGTAGATTTTTCAACTGTGTTTAACATGTAAAGGAAAGAATAAGAAGTCTTTTCTGGATTCTATGGGATTCAAAAGAAATAAACCAATGCAATCTGTGAAAAAAAAAATAACAACAACAACACATACTTTCCACAGAAGGCTACAGAAATGCAACATGAACACCTTCTGTGTACATTTTTCCTGCCTTCATCTTCCTGATACAGGGGCTACTGTCATGCGCTTTCTAGATGAGACAGGCTCAGGAACATAGAGTAATTTACTTAAAGTCTCAGGGACATACTTTAAAAAGTGTGACGTGAAAGCCCATGATGTCTGAGCCCAAGAGTTTGTTTGTCCTTTGTGATACACAGCCATGCCTTGCCCTAACATGGTGGCCCTCAGTCTGGCCAGGGCACATGACAAATAGTCACAGCTCTTCCATGCACCAGATCGAGATCTACTTCCTCTCTCTGGGCTTCAGGCTCCGGATCCAAAGAGCAGGGAGACCAATTGAATCACTGCAAAATGAGTATCTCAGGTCAATGAAAGATTTGCTTGATCTGCGAGTGTCTGCTGCACTTCCTGCTAGGCTCCTTAGAAAGAGGCCTTGCTTACATGTGAGAGGCACCCCCACTGGCTGAGCATCAAGACCACCGAGCCCTGAGGGATGTGACTTCTGGGAGTTTATAAAAGAGCCAGGGCTTTAGGGGTGGGCCATCTTCCTCCCCCTAGCAGGCCTGAGCCTAGCCAGTGAGTGCCAGGGTCCCTGCCACAGCCCTACCCAAGCTGCTTTCAAGGTGGGGCAAGTTGAGAGTGTTTCTTTCCCTCTTCTGGTGAGAGCCAAGAGGTCAGGAGGAGTGTAGTAGTGACAGATGGAATCTGCAAACTTGTTTGGAAACACCCCTTTCAAGTGCACCCTGAGACAGGATTAGGAGAACAGCTTTGGCCCGGTTTCAGGACTGTCATCTGCTGAGCACCTCCAAGCTCTTTGAAGGAAGTGACAGAGAGACTGAGATTTCAAATCAGGAAAATTGGCCTCCCCACCTCTGCCAGCCTGCAGAAGACAAAAGCTCCCTAGAAGGAAAGTGACACAGCGCCATCTCCTGGCCGGTAGTTGCCTGGCCCTTGGGGGCCTCTCTGGTCGAAGCCAGGACTCCTTTTCTTCAAGGATTTTGAGGAAACATGCTGGAGGGAAGGCCTGTCCTGGCTTCTAGGAGCTGGGGTGAAAGCATGGGAGGTTGCATGTACTCTCAGTTCTCAATGTGGACATATGTGTGCACTCATGTCTTACACATTGCACATTGAGAGCCAACTTAAACAGCAAGTTGGATTGATCTGTTCTTTGAGGCACAAGTCTTCTACCTGTAGGCAGCTTTCAAGGGTAAATTCATCATGATGAGGCTGTGCACTCTGGAGGCAGTGTGTCTGCATTTGAACCTCAAGTTTCATCATTTGGTAGCTGTCAAGTTCTAGGTAAGTTACCTAACCTCTTTGGGCTGCTCCCCTCGCCTATAGAAGAAGAAGAATGATGGTACCCATTTCAGCATCATCTTGTGGATGTAGGTGAAGCAGTACAGTGTATGGCTAGGATAACACCCTGTATGCACTTGCTGTGATTATTACTCAATGGAGAATGGCTCACATGTCTTCTCACCTTTATATACTCAGCCCATCAAGCTCCATCCTAATTCTTGTTGGTCGGCATGTCCCAGGCAGATATTTCCAGGTAGAGAAAGTTAATGTTAGAGGCACAGTTCTGCCGACATGAATGCTACCTAAACTCTATATGGCCTCTAGCAGATTTAAGAATCGTGGTTGGGGAACTCCCATGTCCTTTGTTAAGTCAACATGGCACGGCAATGTGCCTGTGGATGCTCTAGACTGACTGATGACACACTGGGGGACAGGGTAGATGTGTCCTCTCTCCAGTTTTCCTCCCTTCACCTGAAAAGTATCCTGGGGAAGCCAGCAAAGTGGAGAAGGCCTCTGTTCCTAGCCCTCCTGCCACAAGCATCTTGAGAAATCTGACTTAGGAAGGATGCTCACAGATCCTGACAAAAAAGCTCTTTTTACCTAGAAAAAACCCACCAAAAAAAAAAAAAAAATTGATGATGAGGAGACAGGCTGCCAAAGTCAGAGGCTGGCTTTCCCAAGGTCAACCATAAATCAAGGTGACCACATGTCACAGGAACCAGCTCTGGAGTCCTGATGGGGTGTGGGGCCTGATGACAGGGGATTATCTCTTCCCATCCCGTCTGCTGCCAGGCAAGCAAAGCATGTGTCTGCTCATTGCCACCAAGGAAGCCTTCCTGCTGTTTAATGAGGGCTAGCTTGCCCTGGGAAGGAGGGCCTGGCCTGCACATCTGTCTCTTCAAAGGGGTCAAAGGCTTAGGACACAAAGGTCTCTCAGGCCTCCATTCTTTGGCCTTTATCACTCCCAGGAGCCATCCTGTTAACGTGCTCAAATAGCCATGAATTTGCCGCTGCTGTGTTTGGAGAACTCAGCCTGGTGAAGAGGGAAGAGCAGGAGGAAGAGAGAGCCCTTAGAGTCTCTCAGATGTCTGCCTCTCCTGAGGAGGACTGAGCCATGACTCATCTGGGTTAGAATGTTTTGTTAGCCAATCCTTGTTTTGCTTTAAAACCACCCAAGTCTCAAGGAAATAGCCTCAAGGGAACTTGGAGGAGAGCTGCCTCACATGCAATCCGTCTACAGGGTACAGCAGTGACCCTAGGAGCAAGCTCCGGGCAGAGGCCCTCGACCTGATGCTTGTGCATCTGGAGGTCATGGAGCTTTTGCAGAAAATCAAGACACATTCATGCTTTAAGTTGCAAGGCTGGAGGCTTCATCTGCTACTGAGCTGCAGTGCTCCGACTTTTCTTGGAGTTTAAGAGTTGCCTTTGAACTCACGGCTTCGCCCCTATGCATCTTAGCCTCCTCATCTGTCAAGGGGATTAACAATACTAGGGTGAGAAGGGCATGATGAACACGAAACGTATTTCATCTTCTCTCATGCTTGGCACGTAGACAGCAAGAGGTAGTAGCCAGGTATCAGATATTTAGGAAAACATGTCAGAGAAGACTCATCAAGTGTCTTTCCATTAAAATGGCTGTTGATTCATTTCGGCTTTGCGAATGTGTCAACAATTGCTACCTTCCTGGTGATGGTGGTAGATGTGACACGTCTTAATCATGTGGCAAAAGAAGCCTCCTGGTGGCTGCAGCAGTGTAGCTTAAGAACCGTGCAAGGCAAGCCCTTACCCAGATGGCCAGGTGACAACATACCTGACCAATGGCAAGAGAATATCCGGTATACTCCAGAGGGGAATCAGTGCCTTATAAATGATAGGCTCAGATCTCAATATCCACTCTCCATATAAACTGTCTTAGGCCATGGTATATATGCACACAAAGCAAATTAAAAAGAAAAACAAGAGCAGGGAGTGTTGGCCCATGCTTTTAATCCCAAGCCTTGGAAGACAGAGGCAGGCTTATTTTTGTAAGGTTGAGGCCAGCCTGGCTTACATAGTTTCTGGAGAGCTACAGCTATGTAGGAAGATCCTGTCTCAACACATACACACACACACACACACACACACACACACACATATATATACACACACACACACACACACACACACACACACACGCATGCACACACATGTGCCCATAAATGCATGCACAAGAGCACACACACACAAACCAACAACAATAGTACCAATGTTTTATGTATATTCAAAGCCTTGGATATCAACTCAGTCCTTTCTTTCCAGATCAGAGGAAACAATTTAGATAATAATACAAATAGAGAAATAACCTAGAATCGGTTTAAAAATTGTTCAAATCTCATGTAACACAGATTAAGTAATCCTCAGTGAATGGGCTCAAAACTGGTATTAATCAGAAGTCCTTTAACACAGGAGTGTTCCTTTTTGGGGGCTACTTAAAGTATGTATCAGTTCCCTATGGTTGCTATAACAAATGGTCACAAGCCGAGTGGCTTAAACCAACACAGATTTGTTATTCTACAGTTCCCATGGTCAGAAACCCAACATGACTGCTGGGGGATGCAGTTCAGAGGTACAGTGCTTGCCCAGAATGCATGAGGTCCTAGGCTCAAGATCCAGATGTCCACATGGACTTCAGTGGCTAAAGCCAAGGCATTAGCTGGCTGTACTTTTTCTGGAAGCTCCGAGGGGGAGAATTTCCTTGTTTTCCCAGCTTTTAAATGCTAATTCCTTTCTTGATTTGTGGCATTTTTCCATCTTCAGAGCTAGCAACAGTAGCTGGGTCTTCTTTCTCAATGCTACCTCTCAGTTCTGACATTTAGCTCCCTCTTTTCCTCTCGTCGATTTAAAGTTCATGTGATTGCACTGGGTCCCTTCTCATCCTCTGTCTTGTCATCTGAAGGTCAGACAATGGGCAGCCTTAACTCTCTTTGCAACTTTGCTCTCCACTTGCTGTGTCACATAAGATTGCCATGGGCCCCAAGTAACTAAGGTGTGGACGTGCTTGGTCGTTAGTGAAGTAGCATCTTGGCTAATGTGTCAAAAACTACTTGAAATCCATTCACTCATATTGTTGCTTTAATCACCATCATTAGCAGGTACAGGTGGGCCACTTCACAGCTGATATGATGTAGGTCGTTGAGTCCTGGTGAGTGCATCAGCCATGTGAAAAGATAGGATGCTATGCAAATTTCTTCATAAAACAAAAATATACTCAACTATAGGAACTGTTTTTTGTTTTGTTTTGTTTTGTTTTTCATATTAAAGTGGTTGAAAGCAGATGCCAGTTGGCTTGTTTTTATTCCACTAGGTGGATGCAACAGTTGATACTTCAGCAAGGTGAGACCTTTCTGGGAAGGAGGAGGTCTCACTGGTTTGAATGGGAACCCATGTGACCACCAGAAGCCTGCCGTAGGTGAAGCATCTGGGCCTAGAGCTCTCTTAACCTTCTTTACTTCGTCCCTCACACATTTCTCGGTGTGAAGAGTGTGCTGCCCACAGAGCTTCTCCTCTGACCATCCTGCCAGCCATAGAATCTCCCAGAACTGAATGAGCTGTCATCTGTGAGCATACGCCTTAGTAACCTTAAATGCAGTCACACAGTCATGAACCCCTCTTGAATATTCTTTTATTCTGTAAAACCGAATGTCTAGACCTCCTTCTAGGCCTGGGAGACACTGTTCTACATAATTTATTTGTGAATTAGACTACTCTAAGTACCTCAGACAAATGGTTACATGGCACTTGCCCTTTGTGACTAGTTTAATTAAATAAATGTCTTCAAAGACCATTCATGTTGAAACATATGCCAGAACCCTCCCCCTTTACAGTGCTGAGTAATATTCTATTGTATGTATTGTGCATAACATTTTGTTTATCTGCTCTTCTGTAGCGACAATCCTGAAAATTTAGTTTCTTATATATTATAAGACTATGTTTTAAAAGAAAAAAAAAAGAATATGTTTTCATTTTAATCCCAGGTGTGGGGATATGGGGCCTTTTGCAGCAGCTGACTATGATTTGCCCCGTGCTCTAGCAGAGGTGTGGTTTTGCCAGCTACGGATAGTTTCTGTGATTGTGTGACATTTGGAATTCTGGGAACTTTTCAGAGAATACACAAATGCTAGACCCTTGATATATGGGGTGGGTGGATGTTGGTCACTTAGGGGGGCTGGTTGAGGTTTGTTAGTAGTTGTGCTCAAAGAAGAAAGAAATTAGATCCAGGGATCTCTATCTCTCTCTTTCTCCTCTATCCTTTCTTATCTAGTGATAAGGATGAAACAGGAAGATGAAAGGTGGGAAAAGAAGAAGCCACAAAGTGGTAAAGGCCAGCTACACTCCTCTGTCAATGGACACCTAGATTACTCCTGCCTTTGACGTTTAGGGAGTGTCACTCATTTGTCCAGCACACGTTATCCACTGAGAATAATGCTGCTATTAATACAGGTATTTAAATATCTCTATGAAACTTTCCTCTACGCTCATTTGAATGCGTGTCCTGAGTGCAAGTGCTGAATTGAGCTCTTTAGTGAGCCATCACCACTCTCCACAGCACGTGAAAGTACAAACGTGTATTCAAGTTCACAGAAGCCTTCTTCTCATGAGCCTGCATCACGCTGAGTAACCCAAGGACATGGTACAGGTGGTCTATTAGCTGGGTGATCCTTGTGACTGTGGCATCCTGTAGGGAGAGCTTCCTCTCTTTTCCTCTCAATAATGAAGCTTTCTGGAGACCCACAAAATCATCATAGGCCATACCACAATAGTGGTTGTCAGGCTGTGGGTTGAGACCTCTTTGGCAAACCTCTATTTCCAAAAATATTTACATTGCAACTCATAACAGTAGAAACATTACAGTTATGAAACAGCACTGGAAATAATTGATGGTTGGTGGGGGGGGGGGCGTCACCACAGCATTAGGAAGATTGAGAAACGCTGTGCTAGAATTTGCAAGCCAGAGCTCATTTGTGCCACAGCACTGAGTCTTAAGGATGGTATTGATCTGCCAGGGTTCAATGCCAGCTCAGAAACAGAGCCACACCTCTGGCCCAGTGCTCTCCCAACCCCACAGCACTCACTGCCCTCCTATATAGAAGGGAAAACAGATTGTGGCTAGATCTGGGAGCAGGGGAAAAAAAAAGTCTGAGGGACTGTTTTGTTGGTCATGAGCTCCAAGGCTATAGGCCAGGGTGTCCTCCATAGAAAGTGCACAGGGGGTGAGGGCCTGGGAGGCTAGAAACGTGGAATCTGGTGGGTCTCCTGTCTGCAGCTTTGCGCAAGCTTAGGCGAGCCTTAGAGTTCTATGTGTAAAACCAGGAGCTGTAAGGAGTGTGATGTTGAGGGAGTCTCATTCATGTGTCCCACACACATTCACTCAGAACCTTAACCAAGCTACACACCCTGCAGTTCCTGAGTAACAAAGACATGTGGTGCCGGCCATGCCAGACACACTTCTATGGTTTTTGTTTTTACATTGTATGTGCGACAGTGAGAGAACAGCTTGTGGAATGGAAGTGAGTTCTCTTTCACATTATGCGTCCTAGGGATCAGACTCATGTCACCAGGCTTGACTGAAGGTGCCTTTACTCATTATGTCATCTCCTCTGTCCAAGAATCATACATACATATTAGTTCACTTAAGATCTGGGACAGCAATGGGGGTGGGAATGCTAGGGTAACGGTCTTAAAGGTGAAACCGAGAGACGTGAGATCCTTTGTCCAAGCACACAGGGAACATTAGAGGTGTATCCAGGAACCAAACCCAGTGTTCTGGCCCAAAGCTGTGTATTCAACATCTCAGGATGAATCCTCGGGAAATTCACACCCCGGCGATAATACCAACTCCTGTTTACTAAACATCACATGCCCACTTATGTCATGCCACCACAGTGGCATTTAGTAATGTATTGTTTTTAGGGCTCAAAACCAGGACCTCATGCATGTTAAACATACCTCTAAGGTCTTTATTTAAGCCTTATGTAAGAGGAGAAGCAATGTCCTCTTCTGTAAATGAGAAAAATAATGTTAAGACAGGCGCTGAGTACTGACCTGTGTAACTCTACAGTCTAAGAGTACTTATCCTGACTCTGTCCTCCAGGCCAGCCTTTGGCACAGTTGGGAAAGAGATGAGATGTGGGGGTCTGGGTCTGGGCAGCCCCAGACTGCTTGGCCATCTTTGAACTTCAGTGGACTTTGCCCTATAGCCTCTGAGGAGGCATCCCAGAAGCTAGCTGACATGCTGGTTGTCCCGGGCTGGTGAAGAGATGGAAGTCAGAGGCCCTGGGATGCAAGTATGGCAGCAGCCTCATGTAGACACGAGCAGAGACCACTTTCACACTGTGGCTTCAGAGACTCCTGAAAGTCTCCTCCACAGGCTGACTGATGCTGAACACCCAGGAGAGGCTGTCAACTCTCTCCTGCATCTCTGGGGTAAATGGTCTACCCAGACCTATTCCTGAGATCAAGCGAGCCCCACACAGACTCAGAGAAAACTGGAGAAGTGGGAGCCCTGGGCTGCCTCCTACTGGCATCCATGCTGGCAGCTTAGAAGAACAAATGAACAGCAAAATGACCTGATGGACAAATGAATGGATCAAGGCCAGCTAATCGTGGAAGGAAGAAGAATGATGAGAGTCCATCACCAGGGAGGAGAGAGTAAGGCACAGACTAGCCCTTCCGCCTCAGCCCATCCTACTTCTGACAATAGCTCATAGGCAAAGGACAGACATTTACCAGCAGCACCAAGGCTAAGGTAGAGCTAAGTGGCAGCGTATGTATTATTTATCATGCTTGAGGCCCTAGGTTTCATACCAGCACTCTCCCAAACTGAGAAAAAAAAAAAAAAAAAAAAAAAAAAAAAAAAAAAAAAAAAAAAAAAGAAAAAGAAAAATATAAGGCTATCACATTTGAGATTCCGAAGAAAAGGACCCAGAAAACATCTCATAGGCATGCCCCCCCTCCCCAAATCCTCTGGAAAAAGTGCCAGTCATCTGCCCCTTTGCCTCCAGGACAGGATTAGAGGGATGCTGGGTGCTTCCTCCCATTGGTACTCCTTGACGGAAGGGTCCTCCCCCACTCCCTGCCCCCTCTGGGAAGCCACACAGAACTCCAAGTTAATTAAAGCCTCCACTCTGAGAAGAAGGGAATGTTCCATTTGGTAAATTTAGAAACAGCTGGTTAGTTTCACCCATTACTTTTGTGCTAACATCAGTGGAGCTCATTCAGCTCTGTCTTTTCATGAAGCTGTCCTTCCAAGGCTACCTGATAGCCACTAATTGCTGCAACTACATTTCTGAATTGCAAATTTTCTGCACTGATAAAAACTTTGATTGCCTGTCAGCTACACATAAGGAAAAGATCAGCAGTGCTAAATGAGGGGTTCCACGCTTGGATAATAATGCCTAATGAATTATTCAGGAAAGAAGGCTTGAACGAAGCAAACAATTTGAAGGGTTACTAGCAGCCGTAACAGTTCAACAGGCAAAAGAACAAAAGTATCATCCTGAACATTACACTAATGATTAAAAAATGCGTATTAATTCTAGATTTGGAGAAAAAAGAAATGCCAATCTGATTTTAAAGGTTAATCATTATTTTCTCAGTACTGCTCTGATCTCCAGTCTTGGGGGGCTGGTGAAGGGGAAGAACCCTTTACCAATATTTTGGGATGTGTAATATTATGACATAATAGAGTCATATAATTTCACACACATCATTTAAATATTGTAAATTTCAAATTTCATTGCAAAAGATAACACACCCACACACATGCACACATACAAACCTAACAGCGTGGCAGCAGAATGCTCACTTGAGAGAACTTTGCTCAGCATCCACTGTACCAGAGCTAAGGACCCCCTCCCCTCCTCGAAGCAAGGGACCCTTCAGAAACAGCAAAATGAAATAAGATGTATGTGATTAAACATATGCAAATATATATCATAATTAGTGACTCTTTCTGGCGGAATTTGAATGTGTTTTACACGTTTTGCAAATGCGCTGATGATACCATTAGAAAATTCTTTTAAAGGCTTCTGCCCATTGGGTCTGAAACCCAAGAAAACAAACCAATAAATCAGCTTTTAGTTTCTGTCCAATACTGACACATTTGCTGCTTTCATAAAAATATATTTCTACCACCCAAAGTGCTAATTTGTTTTGACAGATGCTGTGGAATTGCCAAATATGGGGGGGGGGGGGAAGGAGCAGTCCTGAAAACCATAATGCAAAACTGTATAATTAGAGATGTTAAAAAACAGGAACACAACCACTGAGACATTATGATGGCTCTCAATGTTTAAAAATAGCTCTTGGGGGGCTCTGCTTAGGAGTCTCAAGACAGTCGACCCACCAATGGAGCATCTTCGGAAGCCACAGTATGGTACCAGGACAATTGTAAAAGTAGTGTTTAATTACTAAATATGTTGCCAACCACTTAGCAGTTCAATGAGATTGTCCCCCAACTCAAAAGCCTATGGTATTAGTCATCAATTAGTAATTTTATTATAAAGATGTTTAACGTCAACACAACACTCTTCATTTCTGGCTGTGCCCCTGTGCTGTGGTGGCTGCGATGTCTGATTTAGAAGGCTGACCATCTGCCAGGGCCTGTGCTCTCACAGCTGACTAATGCTCTCCCCAGAGGACTGGGGCTCCCTATGTTTCTGTTGCTGTCTTTTTGATATCAAAGTGAGGTTGATAAACACATTCAAGTCACAATTAAAAAACATTTTCACTGACCAGTTGCCACCGATGGCATCAGACAGCTTTGTTGTAGTAACAACTCGTTTATTAATGGTGTTGATGTACAGGCAAGATGAAGTGCCCCTTTACCTAGTCCTTACCTAGCTCTTTAATTTCCTGTGACATTTCCAGGTACTAGCAATCCTGTGAGGAGACGCCATTTGGTGTACATCAGGCAGGGAGGCAAGACAAATGCTGGGCTTTTGAGGTTAAGGCCATGGGCTGGAAGATCCATGTAAACTAGAATTCATTCTGTGAGGTATATACAATGTGGTTCAAACCAATCCAACTATTGAGCTATATACTTATACGTGAAGCCTGGAATGAAAAGCAGTGCTCACTGTTGTCTTTTTAAAAATTAGATTGTCCTACAGCAACTCTATATACTTCATATAAAAACAGATGACTTACTTTTCTATCACTGTGATAAGACTCCATAAACAAAGAAACTTCTAGTAGAAACAGTTTATTGGGGGCTTACAGTTTCAGAGGGTGAGTCTATGACCATCATGGCAGGGAGCACGGCAGCAGGCAGGTGTGGCACTGGAGCACTAGCTGCACGCTCACATCGTGAGACACACACATAGAAAGATGCTAGGGATGGCACCAGTATTTTGAAACCTCAAAGCCCACCCCTAGAGACAACCTTCTTCAACAAGGCCACACCCTCTAATCCTTCCCAAACAGGTTCACCCTTGAGGACCAAATATATGAGCATATGGGGACCATTCTGATGGAACTACCACAAAAGCTACAGACACTTAGGTTAAAACAACAGCGATCTGACTGGACTCCAGGCCTTTGTGTGGCAAAGGGAGGGCTGGAAGTAGAGCAGCTGCTATCCTGAAGGCTACATAGGAAAGCTACTCAATCTACAAAGTGGATATTATCTTTAATTGTTTTTCTATTTACAGAAGAAAATAAGAAGTGGTGCTTCAAGACGACAAGTTCCCTGCCCAGAGCTTGAACCAGAGTCTTTCCCATGTGACTCGCCTTTGGGCATATAGAAAAGGAGGGGGACTTGGGACAAGACCTGAAGGTTCTACAAACCTTTACTTTTCAAAAGTAGAATGTAGAGAAAAGAGCCCAAGTGACACTGTCAGCTGGTGGTAAGACTGAGATTCCCAATTCCTCCCTTTGTGCCCCTTCAGCTGTCTTTTAAGAGCTGTGTTGTCTAATAGGGCAAAGGGTAAAGAGCCTTACACTATGAGTCCTTTATTCATAAAGGACCTAGGGATAACTCCAGGGCCTTAGTCGGCATCACTGGGGACTTCCGCAAGTATGTGGTCTCAGCATTTGGAAGAGTCTGAGATACTTGGGGCAGAGCAGCACTTGGTAGTTCCTGCCCACTCTTCCCAGGCACCATATTCGTAGAAGAGTATCCACCACAGGTGTCCTGAGATAGCATGACTTATGGGGTTGTGTGCAGCCATCCCTAGGTTCTAGGCTCTTAATTCTCAGAACAAATGAGAGTCAATGTGACAAGCAGGGAAGAGAGGGCTTGTATTTGCTTCAGCCTGGGGGAAGCTGGGTCTACCATGGAGGGGTCACAAGAGTGAGAAGCTGGATCTCAGTCTGGGGTCCTGGTCCTGCCACTCCATCACTGCGAGGAGATATTACATAGAACTTTAAGAGAAAACAAATCATTTCCTCCTCAGCCTGAGTTTCACCATGATGTTTATAATAGTGACAGGAAACCAAACGAGGACAGTTTTGTCATGGGTTTCCATTTAGGATATTTGGACAGTCTCCTTGTCATGTGGAGATTCCAGAAGAAAAGCAAACCGCAGCTGTCTGGAAAGCCAAAGGAACACTCCAGTACTCTGTAAGAGCTTTCCAGTCCCCCTTGGGTCCAGTCTTTATGTATTGTGGGCTGATCTATCCAAGATGATTTGCTTCTGACTCCTGAGCTGTAAAAGGGGGGGTCTTGGGAGCCACTGGAGCACTCAGCTTTTGGAAGAAAATTAAGGCAGAGAAGACACCTGATCTTTTAAAATAAAACCACACTCTTTATTCTAGACAGGTTTTGTTCTTGCCATCCAGTGCAGGTAATGATTGTAGAGGCAAGGTTGTGGGTGGGGGTGAGGGTCAAAAATTAGGGAAAGAAAAAGAAGAGAGAGGAGATACACCAAAACCAATCAAGAGGTAGGTAAGGCACCGAAGGAGACTAAGTCCAACTAAGCCACAGCTGGGTCCCCCATGTGCCCCAATTTCTGTCATTGCTCTCTGATCTTGTCTGTCTGTCCATGGTGGTGGTTGATATTATCCCACCTCTCAAGAACCCAGCGTGTGCTCTACAGTCACATCCACACACCCACTTGATGCCACTCTTGTAGGTAGGCAATGGCACTAACCTTCCTTCTACAGCAGGGGCACCGAGCACAGAGATGCTCATAAACGTCTCCAGCTACTCATAGCAAGAGACAGACTTCAAACCAGGCAATGTGCCTCTAAAAATGTGGCAAGCCATCCTGCAACTAGCAGTATCAGTCGGCTTCAATAAAGTGATGTGATCTTTTCTCCCAGGGCAGAGTTCCTCTCGTCCTACATTCAATAAGCTCTTGACTAAATACAAATAGCCAAAACACTATGAATGCAACATTAATATAATTCCTGATTGTTCCATGGTTCTTCTTGCTGTATGCAGTTTATTTCATATATGTATAGTAATATAAATGTATTTGTAAAAATATTTAAAAAGAAAAAAGAAAAAAAAGCTGGTGGAAGGGAAGGATTCTCTCTCTTCATGATATAAAAGAAACCATGTCATGAAGAGCTGGGCCATCAGTCACATAACATTAAACTTGGATGGGCTAGACCCACAATACCACTGAGTTCCTGCATGGTTTAGGCCCTTCTGCTCATAGACTGATGTCTTTCATCTCTCCCAAGGAGTAATAGCGCTCCTTAGAGACTTACTTATTTTTATTTTTAGAAGACTGATTTATTTCTTAAAATTCATTAATCTAGGAACATCGATGGGCTTTGCGATATTTTTAATTTCTACTGCTCTGACTCCAGGACCCTCTCACTTTTTCCAGCTCCAAGCATGTGCCCCGCGTATCCAGGAGGTGCTGGTGTGATAAGGAGCTGTCTGTTAAAATGCTAAATTGATTGCATCCATCCAATCCATATCTGTGTGCAGTGGGATTTGAACCTAAGCCGGGCAAGTGAATTAACCCTATGCCCTCTTGGCCTGTTAGCTCTCTAGGCAAAGCAGGAATCAAATGGAATCCTCCTAGTGCTAAAGGGCTGCAGAGCTGTCAGTCAGAGTGAGGAGTCTCTAGAGAGAACATAACGAACCATGGCCCCACGGCAGGGAAGCCACGTTCCTGAGTGTCCTCAGCGGCATGCCGCCATGGAAGCAATGCATGCACTGGCATGTTTCTGGGATAACAAGATTTTTGATTTGTTCCTATAATGAAGGATTATGTCTAAGCATACCAGTGAGTAGCAGGGGACTGTCAACACCCAGGTGGCCACTTTCCTAAAGAGCTGAGTGAGAGCATAGGGGTGATTTTTCCAAGGGGGAATGCCTACTGTCCCATCACCATCCAGGCAGCAGAAAATAATCAACAGAGGTTGATGAGCAGGTAAGGAGAGTGTCTGCAGAACAACAGCCCCTCTGGCCTCTTCAAACTGTGAGTTCACAGGAGCGGGAAGAAGAAAAGAAAACTACCTTCTTCCCATGGAAAGTCATGGGCAGTGTCAGCCTCTGGGTTGCACGGACGATCTGGGTCGGTGTCAGCCTCTGAGCAGAAAGAAGAAACCAGACGAGGTATGCACTGCGGAAGTGGAGCCACGTGAACGTGTTCTGGGCTTCCGCTTTTCTGCTCTGTCACCTACCGGTGACTTTTCCCAGCATATGTTGAGAGCCTGCCCTGAAGTTGGGGGGGGGTGTGCACTGTGGCTTTAGAAATAGCATCCACTCTCCTCCCAAGTGACCCATTTGTTCTTCAATAGGACAGGAGCTTGAGTGCCAGTCCCATCCATCCTCTGCCACTTCCGGTCTCACTGCCTGACTTCAACCTGTCCTTACTAACGGACACACAGAACACTTTCCTTTTCTCCTGTGCTCTCCCACCAGATGACCACCCTGCAGCCAAGGTGGGTGACAACGTTTGCAAATCAGAATGACGCCCCCACCCCCCACACGCCCCCCCCCACCCCCGGTGTAGAGCTGGATGCACAAAAGAACGGCGCCGAAGTCCCGCTTGTTCGCATTGGTCGTCAGACAGCACCACAATTTCCTCCCTGAGCTCAGAGCTCCAGATTTAGCCAGACCTCCTCTCCTGGAGCAGGCTGGTCACTTCTGAATTAAATGTCAACAGTGGTACCTCCTCTTGGCTGTGATGCTAGAAGGAAGTTGGAAGGAGAAGGCGGTGGGGCCATCAGCGTTGCTTGGAGCTCTCTGCTGAGCTTGTTCTTGTTCAGTTAACACTCAGAATCTCATCTGAACCTCGCATTCCTCAGAGATGCAGAAATGGACCCCAGCTATTTTTACTGCCTGTGACAGTTTGAAGCTCTTGGCACGGTATCTGTTGATTCCAGGGGTTTCTGTTCAGTGGTCTGACTCTAGAGCCTACATACACTGTCTGCCTCTGCCACCTGGTCTTGACCTCACCACACAGGCAGAAACCTCAGTCCATCTCATGAGGAGCCTTGTAAGGCCAGGCAAGCTTTGGCACTGAGGAAGGAGGCTCAAAGTGGGCTCTGAGGGGCTTTCTCTCGCTCTTCAGTCTTTTGCTTTTGCTCTTCCCTCCTCCTTTTCTTAAACTGACCCAAGAGAGGGTATCTAAATCGCTTTACTCCAGCAGTTCTCAACATGTGGTTCTCGGCCCCCGAAAGGGTCACATATCAGATATGCTGCATATCAGATGTTTATATTACAATTCCTAACCAGAGCAAAGTTATGGTTATGAAGTAGTGAGGAAATAACTTCGTGGGTGGGGGGGTCACTCACTCCAACATGAGGAACTGTATTAAAGGGTCAACGCTTCAGGAAGGTTGAGGACCACTGCTTGACTCTGAGCTTTGAGGTTGGCCTCCACCCTCTCTCCTGGGGTCTTAGCCAAGTCTGCCTGAACTCACTGGCCCTTCTTTCTAACAATTCCAAGTCTTCCTTCTCTTCCTCTGAGGAATTCTAGAAAACAAATAGCCCTGTGGCACGCTTCCAATGAGTTCTTCCCCATGAGGTCTCCTGATTGTTCCCACAAATAGCCCAGGGGGCCATCCACACGGTGCAGTGCACCTTGCTTATGTGTGAATCCGCAGTTGCTCCTCACACCGCTGAGGCCAGCTTCTTGGATTCACTACTGAAACTAGGATTTGTGGTGATATTTTTGGAAGTAAGCTTAAGAAATATTCCATAGAAAGAGGAAAGATGGAGAGAAGAGAGAGAGGTAGGATGGGTTGAGAAAGAGAGGCAGAAAAGGAAAGACCTCCAAAGAGAAACTGGGCCATAGGCCGTTTGCTCACTTGGTAGTGCTTGCTGAAAAAGCATAGGAGCTGTGTTCACATCCCCAAGACCCAGGTGAAAGCCAAGCACAGCATCACACGCCTGGAATCCTCATGCCCATTCTAGAATCAGAGAGAGACTACCTGAGAGAGAAAGCAGAGAATGACCGAGGAAGACACCTAAAGTCAAACTCTGGCTTCCACGTGCACGTGCACACAAACTCACAAGCAGACATGCACAGTCACACATGAGCACATGCATACACATAACACATACCTGGGGTAGAGTTGGGGGAGAAACAGGCTCCTTAAGACTCTGTAAAAGGTCTCAAGATGTGTCCCTTTTCTTGAGGGTGAGAATCGAAGGGGACGTAAGTAAGGACTCAAATGACCAAGAAGACTCTTACATGGAAACAGACTGGGATAGCCTGTGATACAAAGCAAGTTCCAAACCACTGGCAGCCGAAGGCTAGTCTTTTCCAAGTCACAGACACACTGGTGCAACTTGTGGGTGAATCTGAATTTTCCAAACCTCTGAAGATGTCAAATACTTCCCACCTGCTTAGATAAAACATCTATCCCCTCTCTGACATGCTCACCCTCTTGGTCTCAACAGTAAGGAGCCCCAAGGGTGCCTCATGGATGTACAGCACAAGTTTGTCACCTTTAGGATGCCTTGGGACTTTGCATTTCTGATCTTTCCCACCTAGTATCAGTGTATCCTCCTCAAGGTGACAACCCTCCCCATATGCTCCCCCAGCCACACAAAGGCCACGGGTCTGGTGCTGCAGGGGAGTCACACTGTGTAAAAAGTATCCTAAAGCTGAGTTGTAAACACCCCACCCCACCCCCAATCCCAGAGAAGCTCACCTGCAGCTCTCCCTGATATCAGAGGGCAGGATATGGATTTTGACCCTTGGTGGACTGAGGAGTGCTTTCCTGGTTAGTTTGTGAGCCTCTTCTCCTTCTTTCTCACAGCATGGACTTCATCCCCGGAACCTCCTGAGCATCTCGGTGGCCCATGCTTATATAACCCTCCTCCACACTGAAGTCCAGGACAGCTGCATCAAAAAGATGTCTCTGAGAAATTGTCTTGGAAAACGAGCACAAGGTTCTCTCCTCAGTTTCCCCACAGAATGACTGAACTAAGTTAAGAGGTTTTTGGCCTTTTTTTCCCCCCCAAGATCTTCTTCCTCTTAACCTTTCTCCTCTTTCATTTGTAAGTCCTTGGAATTGAAAGTCAGGGCTTCGCACATTTGAGCCAAGAACTCTAAGCCTCTGTAAGACTTTGTAAAGTCAGGGTTATTAAAGTCTTATTTAAATGCAATAAAATGCACAGTCTTTGTTTGCTTGTTTGCTTGTTTGTTTGTTTGTTAGTTTGTTTCTTTGTTTGTTTGAGACAAGGTTTCTCTGTGTAATAGCCCTGGCTGTCCTGGACTCACTTTGTAGACCAGGCTGGCCTCGAACTCACAGAGATCCCCCTCTCCACACCTCACTATCCAGGACCCTTATTCCTGTAGTTTCTGGTCATCAATCACAGCATAACCTAATACATTTAAAACTATTTATTGTTATTATGGTTGTTGTTGTTGTTGTTGTTGTTGTGTGTGTACATGCGTGCAAGTAGCGTACCCAAGGAGGCCAGAATATAGCATCTGATCAGTTGGAGCTGGAGTTACAAGTGGCTGTGAGCTGCCTGATGTGGGTACTGGGAACTGAGATTTGTTCTTCTGGAAAAACAGGAAGTACTTTTAACTACCGAGTCATCTTTCCATGCCAAGAACCTAATACATTTTCATAATGATCATACATTGGACTTATTCAGACTAGAATAAGTCTTCGGTGGATTCTTCTGGAAAGTTAATAAATAGCAGAAGAATTATTAAGGCACGTACACTTAAGATACAACAATTCAATTTCAGAGAGTTGTAGATGCTTAAAATCCACCATGGATCTTTCAAGACAACATCATGGCCCTAAGACCCACCAGTACTGCTGGGTTGGTGCACAGAATGGAAAAATACATATGCAGGTTTCAGAATCCCCCAGTGGGTCAGCATTTGTGGTCTCTGATGCCCTTTCTGGCACAACAAACTCTACAACTTTCACTTCACCAGGACCAGGCAATTCAGATGCTCCAATCAAACATTTGTCAATGTGCTAACAAACAAACAAAATCAGGGTAAGACCAAGAAAGCTTAGGTTTTATGTTGTTATTCCCAGAGACAGAGGTTGAGAGCGTCGCTCTGAAACCCATTCTCTTATATTAATTAATATACAAAGAAGGAAAAGAAGATAAGGGAGGGGCTGGGGACCATAAGCTGCTGTCCTCGGTCCTGTGTGGGATGGAAGGGCTCTCCATCCTGGTGAGGCAAGGGTGGCATCTGAATTGGCTGCCCATGCCAGCCTCACTGCAGACTTCTCCGCCAGAGCTTTCCATGAACACATTTAATTGGCCATGTGTCAGCGTGGTTGCTGGGCTGACCTAAGACAGGAAGAAGCTCACCTGCTCTTTGCCTCTGGCTCCAGCTTGCCACAGGAATTGTGTATCATCAGCACTCACCATGAATTTACATTTGTTCTTTTATTTATTTGTTTATTCTGGCTCATTTATAAAGCCAGAGGCAGAAATAGACTAATGCACCAATTTGAAGGATCTGAGTTAGGGCCTCCCCATTTTGCTATTGAACATTAGAAAATATTTTTAACAACAGATATCTCTGTGGAATATGTGGGTGATAATGGAGGTCACAGGGGTGGGGATTGTGATGAGGTGAGGGGCAGAGAAGCTGCTGAGGAACTGTGGTGACATCTCTTATTGTTATTGGCCCAACAGTTGCAAGGTTACCCCATCAGCTGGGAAGATGAAGCCAAGGAGGTGGGGTTGGGTGGGAGGTGGGTGTGGGGGAAGGTGGGTGTGGGGGAAAGGTGGGTGTGGGGGAAAGGTGGGCATCGGGGGATGAGGCTTGAGATCATGAGTCAGTGGAAATGTCCAGCAGGAGATAGGATAAAGAAGTCTGTGGCTCTGAATTTGAGTTTAGGCTAGAGGCCTAGATAGTATTCAGGGATCTGCAATATACAGAAGTAACCGAAATGTGTAACTTTGTGTCCCCCATGAGCAAGCAACTTGCTTCTACCCAACAACACGTATGTCTGGGCCATGTGATTTTTGCACTAATTTTAAAAGAAAATCATTATGTAAAACATTATCAAGCAATGTAGATTGGATTGTTTAAGTATTGGAGAGAATAAGGGCAGGCCTTCATGTACAGTCTAACCCTCTAAGCATGCTCCTCCCAGAAGCATCCCTACCTTCTACCCTCACCACTGACCTTTCTCCCACTTTTCTTCCACTACAAAATGCTTAATATTCCCATATGGCCCCAAACATCTCACTTCTGGTTCCTAACTTGTGCATCCCTCTCTGTAGAATCAACAGATGCAGGTACACAGGCTCAGCTCCTTACAAGGAAGCATAGCATCAGTATTACTAAAGCACATGCCTCTGGGGATAGCCCCTACAATGTCTTAGACTGGCAGGAGGTCCAGCATGGGATTGCAAACAGGGCTTTTCACCTTGGTAGTATGGGTAAGCTTGGTATGATTCTTCCTTGGAGGAGGGGGCTTCCTCTTGTGTTGTGGGGTGCTCATTAGCTTCCTTGGCCTGCACCCACTGGTTGCCAGTAGGACATGTGGTTCCTATGTACGTCTCTCCAATTAGAAGTTTTCAACACCTTGGGATAAAATCCAGGTATTCCCAGTCACTCTTTGCAGGGTTCAGTAGAATAACCAAGCTCTATGTGCTTGCTGTCTCATCCATAACTCTTGGTAACATTAGTAACCACTGTCTTAGTAACTGGACTATTGCTGTGATGAAACACAATGGCCAACGCAACTTTTAAAACAACACATCCCCCCCACTGTTCTGCTGGGAGTCACTGCTGTTTCCATAGATTCCTTTCCAGTCTGCTGTTCTCTTTTAAGATCAATCTCATGGAGATGAAACTTACACTGAATTCATTGTAAGTATAGAATGGGTTCTTATCCTTTTAAATCTATTTTGAACAGGGCCCAGTTGCCCCTGACTATTGCCATTTACTTGGAGGCTTGCTTATAGTTTCTGAGGCCTAGTCTATGGCCTTCATTTTGTGCAGAGTATAGCACAGGCAGGTAGGCATGGTGGTGGGGCAGTAGAGCTGAGAGCTCACATGATTTGCAAGTTGCAGGGATGGAGGGATGGAGGGAGGGAGGAAGGGTGGGAGGGAAACAGAGAGAGAGAGAGAGAGAGAGAGAGAGAGAGAGAGAGAGCCTATCCTCATCAACACACTTCCTCCAAGACCACACCTCCTAATCCTCTCCAAACAGTTCTACTAACTGGGGACCAGGCATTCAAATATATGAGATGATGAGAGCCACTCTCATTCATAGAAATTTTGTTTTCTTTTTGAGACATGATCTCACTCTGTAGTACAGGCAGGTCTCAGACTCATTATAGGTGTGAGCTGCCACTCTTGATATAACTTCACAGAATTCTAGTACAAATTAAACAATTTAGCACCTGTAAAAGCCTCCAAACAGGGACTGTCAAATTTGCTCCTTCTGATTCTATGTAGACTTAGCCCAAGAAAAGCTCAAAATATAATCTTTCCCCATTTCACCTCATAGTTTTATTCTTAAACAATGCAGAAAGTCTCATATAAGCAAAGTCAACTCTCATTTGCCAAAGAGGATTAGAGATTTAATCCACATAAAATGAAAAATATTAAAGGGCAATAGTGGGGCACACCTTCAATCCCAGTGCTTAAGAGGCTGGGGCATGTGCATCTTTATGAGTTAAAAAACCAGCCAGGTCTACAAAGCGAGTTCCAAGACAGCCAGGGCTAGACAGAGAAGCCCTGTCTCAAAAACCAAAACAAAAGAAAACACCAATGACAATTCATTTTATGAAGATCGCACCTGGCATCTGGCATTAGGCTGTCCTCTGGACTCATCCTGAGTGAGAAATTTGCCTTTATCTGCAAGCATCTTGGATCCCCATGCTGTGTGCCCAGGGAAGCTGTTACCTCATTATCTTGGGGGACACGGAGTCTAGCTGTGCTCCTACCGGATACAAGTTGCTTGGCTTCTTTCGCTGACATCCTGATCTTGCTCTCCTCTGGTTCATTTCACCTGTCCATTTATGCCTGTGCCCCACAGTGAACAAGGGAGGCTTCTAGTCTTCTGATCGTCCCAGCAGGGAGCTGCACATGGGAGGGTTTCTGCTAGTAGTTGAAGAGTAATAAATGGCCAGGCACTGAAGAGTGAGCATTACCGTGTCTATGTTTCACAGTATCTTTGCAGCAGCTAGCCAGGAGCCCCTCGTTGGCTCTGTCCTCCTCCAGTCTCGCTGTCTTTCAGAACCCTCTCCTTCTGCGGCCTCTTTTCATTTTCTCACCATTCCTTTGTTCCTAGGCTGGTTACCTCCAGCATCAGCATTCTTTCTTCACTCTTCAGAGGTCTTTTTTTTTCTAATGGTTTCCCCCCCTCTGCTGCAGAGGAGAAACGCCAAGATGGAGCCTTCTCTAGGACAGCACTCAAGAAACTTGAGCTTTCAAAAGGAGTTATTTTCTTGAAGAATTTCTCAATTAGATTTTTTTCCTCATATGCATATCCTCCCACTGTTCTGCCAGGGGTCACTGCTGTTTCCTCAGATTCTTTTCCAGTCTGTTGTTCTCTTTTAAGATCAATCTCATGGAGATGAAATTTATCTTCAGAAAAAAATTCATCATAAGTATAGTATGCATTTGTATCCTTTTAAATCTGTTTTGAGTAGGTCTTATTTGCCCTTGACAATTGCCATGCCTTCCCCTAGCATGATGAACTCTGTCTCTCTAGAATCATAAGCACAAATAAATAATTTTCTCCTCTAAATTGCATTTGGTTGTGACATTTCATCACAGCAACAGCAAAGTAACTAATACAACAGCCAAGTGGAGATGTTGATCAGACAGTTGCATATATGAAACTGGAACTCTAAGGAGTGCTGTGGACTGAAAACTTAAGTGTTTGATTCTTTGGTATATTGAAAGAGTTGAAAGACATATCAGATGAAACAACTGAGGTCGGTGAGTTTATACGAAGAGGTGAGGTCCAAGAACTCAGTCCTAGACCCTCCAACATCATAAGGAGCTGAGATGATTATAAACAGCCAAAGAGTCTTGGGGGCAAAAAGAGAATCTGGAGAGGCTGGTGTCCTGAAGACCATGGGAAAAAAGAGATTTTAGGAAGAGGAGACAGATCGACTATGTCCAAAAAGAATTGTTAATAACCAGTAAGTTGCAGACTACGAAACAACAGTTATATCAGCAACACAGCAGTCTTAGTGACATCCTCAGTAGCGGTTATAAAACACTGAGGAGACAAGAAAGCCATTGGGGAATGATCAAGATGCGATGAGGTTAATGTTCTGATGAGAATAAAAAGCTTGGTTTACACAATCACACGAACTCTCAGAGGTTGGGACATCACATCGTACGCTCTGCACAAGATCAAACTGGTCAAAATTCCAGCATGGACTGTAGTGAGGCTTATAAAGTCCCGCCCATAGCTGAGGAACTGTTGGCAACTGATATCTGGTGGGGGAGGGAAGGTCAGTTTCCCTCATGGATGTGGGAACTGAGAAGCAACCAAAGCTCCGGTTGATGGTCTCACGTCCGCACAAACAGGCAACACTAAATGTGCTCAGTGGGCTAAAGACATTAAGCTGGGAAGGTAAGGGGGCGGTGGGATTAGGGGAGAATTGGAGGGACAGAAATAGAGGATGGATTTGGTTCAGACATATCATATGCATGTATGAAATTCTCAAACAAACAATAAGAAGTTGTTTGCACAATGGGATTTGCCATGAAAAGATGGCCGTGCTTACCTAGTCTTAAGAGAACGTGTCTTGGTTAGTTCAGGTACCTAGAGCAAAGGACTATAAACAACAGAAATTTGAATCTTATAGTTCTAGGGGTTGGAAGTCTGCTATTGGTGGTGTCAGTGAGGGTGGGTTCTAGGAAGGGTTGGAGACCACCAACTTCTCTTTATATGTTCACATGGAAGGACCAAAGTTAGCTAGCTCTATAGCCTTTTTTTCTAAGGAAACTAATCCCATTTATGAGGGCTCCACCTTCATGTGATCTCAATATTTCCAGAAGCCCTCATCTATCTCTAAATGCTGTCACACTGGGAGGGAATCACAATTTAAGATAACTCTAATGGACACAAGCATTCAGTTATTGTGGAAGTTGCAAAATATGACAAGTGGTGTGCCATTTCTCAAGGGGAAATAGGCTCTGGAAGTAGGTGGTGAGAGCTAAACAGCAGGATGAGAGAGTCAAGGACTCAGGATTGACATTCTACACACACCCCATGTATTAGATGATTCAGCTTCTACTGGATCCTCTGTGTGTGTGTGTGTGTGTGTGTGTGTGTGTGTGTGTGTGTGTGCATAGCTTCAGATGGCATCACACAGGAGATGTCTACATGCACTTCTTTTGAGATAGAGTCTTTCATGAGTTCCCCAGTTAGCATAGGCTGGTTGGCTAGAAAGTTCCAGGGATCCTTGTATCTTCAGATCCATCCCCAGCTCTGGGATTATAGGTGGGTACCACCATGTCAGGTTTCTCATACGGATGCTGGAGATCCATCTCAGGTCCTTATGCTTGCACAGCAAATACTCTATCTCCCTAGCCCTGTTTTCCACAAGTCTTTACATTATCTAATGTGCCACACCCTCTTCTTAGTATGTAAAGATCTCTTACATAGATCAGCATGAAAGGCTTCATTCACAGTTCTCTCAATAACTCTTCAACCCTGTGCTTGGCTCTACCCAGTCTACAGGTGACTTTGGTGCTCTCTACCAATAGGAAGGTGGTGACAGAGGAGTGACCTTCGAATATCCTTCTGTCACAAAATGTAGGCCAAAGAAGAAAGACATTTCCCCTCTTCTATCACTTCTGTGAAAACTGGAATGGAAACCTTTGCTTTCACAAAGGAGAGAAAATGAACATGTTTCCAGTCTTCTGTTACAGCTATTCCTCAGAAGGCAAAACTGATGCTTGGAAAGGAGAAAGTAATTATTGAGATTTATACCAGTGGAGGAGGAGGCTGGAGGGCTGCAATCAGCTCCACCTGACTTTATGGCTCTCATCACAGTCTTCATTGGATGGAACGCATCCATAAACGACGGCTCATTCTTCATCTGCCCTGCTGTGTTGCCCGGCAGCATTACCTAAGTGCTCCTCTGATCTCCGGAGTTGACCTGGCAGGAGATGCTCCTTGGCAAAGTGCCCATTTGAAAGTCTGTTTACCTGCTTACTGTTGTAATTTTTTTTTATAAAGCTTTTGGCTTATAGAGGGCTCTTTTCAATCATTGACTTGGAATTTTTCCCTATATAATGCCAGCTATGCAAAAGTTCACTGGTATGCTACCTTTTACATAAATTTTAAAACCATGTAAAACTAAATATGCTTAAAGACATACTTGTACTGAAATTGTCAAGTACAACACCCATATGTGTAAGTTAGTAATACACATGATGGGGGAGGGGGATGGGAGATGACTTAGGGGAACCACCCAAACCTCCAAGTTATAGCCATAGTCCTTTCTTCTCACCTGGCTGTGAGGAGGCAGATCTAAGCTGGGCTGAGCTGGGGAGACTCCGCTCCAACTCCTGTGACCTTCATCTTCTTCCTTAACATTGTGTCTTGTGTGTGTGTGTGTGTGTGTGTGTGTGTGTGTGTGTATGTGTATGTGATAGAAAGAGATTAAAAAGCAAGTCAAAACATGAAGAGATGATGGAGTCATACTTAGAACTGGTGCAGTATTTGTTTCTTTTTTTAAAGATTTTTTTTTAACCTATGTGTTTTGTGTGTGTGTGTGTGTGTGCGCGCGCGCGCGCGCGGCCAAGTGAGCATAGCTGCCTAAACAGGCCAGAAGAGTGCATCAGATCCCCTGAGAACTAGAGTTACAGGCAGCTATGAGCCATCCAGTGTGAGGGCTGGCAACCAAACTGGGTTCTTCTGCAAGATCATGATAGGCTTCAAGCCAGAAGAACTGTTGCAGCTAAGCCTACAGAGACAGGGGAGTGTGCCTTATCCACAGTGGGAGGGCTTTGCAAAGTCACAGGGCAAAGGTGAGACATGAAGCCAGCAACAGAACCTCCACAATCATGAAAACACAAGGCAGAGGTTAGACTTCATCTTGGAGGTGAGAGAAAGTTTGAAATCAGGGGCTGCTGTGCAAAGGTGTGCAAAGGTCTGCAAAGGGTGTATATGAGGACACAAGCAGGTTGTGAGCATATAGCTGTTCAGGCTCTTGCTCTTTATAACTTATATTTTCCATGCATTAGATATTGCTTAATACATTTTGAGTTACTGGAATCATCTACACCACTAAGAAAATGGCAGCATAGAGATTCTCAGATTCTGGTCCATTTCAGTGCAGTCCTTTAAATTTATGCAACTCTGTGCTAATCTGCGATTTTCGAATCTTGTTTGCTCTCACTTGCCAATATAAATAATGGTGTGGTTATCCAACATCTGGACATTAATATCATCTACATACATATTTATAATCATAACGTGCTGTCCCCACTTAACCCCCCCCCACCCCCACAGCCTGTGCACTTTAACTGAGTTCATTCCCCTTAGTTCGTTTCAAAGTAAACGCATCTAAAGGCACAAACTGTTGTCCTGGCAGTTATTAGCCTGGATTGATCAGGTGTGATCTCTGGGTTAATTTCACATGTAATCATATTATAGTTAGTCACACCTAGTGGCTCTATTAATTCAGATGTATTTGCACTTCCTTACCTATTAATTACAACTACCTCTGAAGACTGATGGGGGTCTCAGCCACAGAAGGAGAGTCATCCCCACAAATTAGGGAACAAATGACTGCTTTCCACACAAGAGCTTGTAGGAATATTATTGATGACCTCTTTACCCTCTTCCTGCCTTACAGATGCACAGCATACCTGCTAACTGAACAAGCACCATGAAGACCAGGGCTACAGTGGATGACAATTTGTTTGACCCATGATCTGGGAATCTGGAAGCTGGTGGAGGTGTGTGTGGGGGGTGCACTTTGGTGATATGAATGTAAATTTTATTTGTAAAATTTGTTAACGTGTGTGTTTGGTTGAGAATTCAGTACTTCACATGCAGTTAAATCTCACCTACATTGGCTCCGGTGCTTTGGAAGAAGAAATGAAGGGTTCTGGAAGCTAAGTGAGTTTCTTATGATTAATAACCAGGACTGGAACTCAGACAGTGAATTCAGTGTGCTACCATGTGAATGATTATCAGCCCACTATCCAAGAAACCCTGATTCTTCAGCCTTCCAGTGTGGAGTAAAGGCCTGCAGCCCCTCAGGCATCCTCCAGGCCTTCACTGCCAGACTGGGACAGCTAAGACACCCAGACTCAGCTACTGGGCTCTCAGCCTCTCCACTGTGAAGCTAGCCATCACTGGACTACATATACAGTGTCCTGTAAACCAACCCAATTTTAATATATATATTTATTCTGTTGATCCCCCTACTGTCCTGAAAGCAACACAGCCATACAGTTGTCTGCCCAATATTAGAATTATGCTTTTCAATGCTCAATTATTTTTATTATGTTTTTATTCTTAGCTCTGGCCACTCTTTGTTCAAACATATATCATAGGCTGGTGTTGGAGGACAAGAGCAGAGCTGCCCTACAATAGAGCAGGCTTTCAGGCTTGCTTTTCAATCCACCTTCCCTATCTGGGAGTGGGCTTCCTTGTACTGAGCACATCACTAGCACTACTTAGCTGATGGGTGGTGAGCACTGCAATGTATAGCTATGGGTGTATAGCTATTTAAGGTGTTACTATTGCTAGGCTTTTCAATGAACTGAGAGGGGTCAGCCTGAAACCCTAGAGGGAGAGGTGATCCTCTGTTCTGGGGGAGGCTGCAGTAGGCAGGCCACAACCCTACAAGAGAATCATCAACAAATGCAAGAAGTGTGTTTCTTATTCACCACCAAGAAGTCATTTTTGGATTTCCCCAGAATAATATTCTAGTAGGGTGGGGCTGGAGGAATGGCACATCTGTTTCAAGCACATAGTACAGTTGTAGAAGGCTGAAGAGTTCAGTTCCCAGCACCCAGGGACAGCTTATAACTGACTGTAATTCTAGCCCCGGGGATCTGACATCTTCTTCTGGCCTCTACAGGCATGAGCGCTCATGTCCCTGGACACATAAATACAAGGTAGTCTTTTGGCTCCCCACCCCTCAAAGTAACTAAAAGAAATCCTGGCAAACTGATCTTGGACCACTTCTCCACAGAGGCCTGCTCCCCTTCTGAGGAGTGAGCTAGGGAAGCTCAGTGTGCAGTTTTAGGAAGGCTAGAGGAGGCATTGAAAGACTCTAGGTAAGAGAAATATAGGAGATGGGGAAATAGAAGAACCCAGAGGGTCCTAGAAACCTACAAGAGGAACATCGTGATGGATAGAGGGGTCTGCTCAAACTATTGCACTAACCAAGGACAATACAAGTAGTAAACATTGAACCCCTACTCTGATCTACCCGATGGACAGGACATTCTCCACAGTTATGAGGAGAGTGGAGACTGACTCTGACATGAACTCTGGTGCTCCATATTTGACCACCTCCCCTTGCTGGGGAGGCCTGATGGCACTCAAAGAAAGAATAAGCAGGCTACCAAGATGAGACTTGATAGCCTATGACCATATAGTGGGGGAGGAGCTCCTCCTTGGTCTTAGACCTAGGGGAGGGGAATAGGGTGAAAGCAGGAGGGAGGAGGAATGGAAGGATACGAGTGATGGAATAACAATTGAGTTATACTCTGAATAAATTAATAAAATGAAAATGAAAAAAGAAAGTGAGTGCCAAATATTGTCAGGCAGTTTGTCACAGAGTGCCTGGCATCTTGTAGATGCCAGTAAATATTTGTGTCATCTGATCTCTTCTTCAAAGTCCTGAAATCCTGGCTTTCCTGCAAAGCAGGCCCAAAGCCACTTTAAAGGTTGATTTTAATGTTCAGTTTCTTACTATACCCACTAAAAAAACATTCAAAGTTGCCAACTTCCCCATCCTCGCCTGGTTTTAACCTTATAAATGGCTGTTCCACTCATCAACATAAAGAAGATTGTGCCAACAGGAGGGGAAGGGCTGGGCTTGAGTCACTGTGGAAAAGAGGAAGAGATGGAGGAGAAAGCCTAGAAGCACACAGTTTATTTAACACACAGTACCGTGCTTTCAGATGGCCCAGGACTTTCCAGCAGCTATTATGACTGCATTACTCTCCTCTCTCCACCACCTCACAGTACTGCATGGCAAAGACAGCAAGTGCTTCTGCATAAAAGCTGCTTCTTTTGTCCTCCCACTCATCCACCCACCCATCCATCCACCCACCCACTCATCCATCCACCTACCCATCCATCCACCTACCCGTCCATGCATCCATCCATCCATCAACCCATCCACCCATCCATCCATCCATCCATCCATCCATCCATCCAACCATCCTTCCATCCACTCACCCACTTAATTACTCTTTCATTTGACCATTTCTCCATGCCTGTTCTGTGTGTGGAGTAGAAGGTTAAACAAAAAGTCCTCACTCCCTGTCTCCACTGAGTTTACAGTTTTTACCCAGTAATTTGGTGCTGTGGTAACTGTTCTGGTAAGGCTTCTAGGAGGAAAGGGATGACTGATCTAAGGTCCTCAGAAGCCCTTCGGAATGAATAGGGAAAGGAACAGAAGTGGGAGTCAAAAGAACTTCACATACAAAAGTCCTACAAAATGAAGATATTTGGGGACATAATAAGTTTGATTTGGGGGTGACCCCACTAGGACCATAAAAAGCTAAGTCTTGGGAGGGAGTCACAAGGGTTCCAGATATTGGCTCCCTTCCAACACTTAGCCTTTCATGGGAATCAGCTGTAAAATGGGACTAGGCCCCTTCTTGGTAAGGATAGGATAAGCTGCAGCTGTGATGGGTATATAGCCTGTTCCCCACGGTCTCATCCTGGAACCAGGAGCTACTCATGCCAGTTGGGGAACTGGCTACCACAGTGAGCTACGGATAATTGCTGCTCCAAGTGGGAACCATCTTGCCAGCTCTTGTCTCTGGATGTCTAGGCACAGAGTTGTGGGAAGAGGGACCTGTCCTGAGGACCAGTGACTACTAGAAGCTGGTCTAGTCATAGCATCTGTCATGTACTAAAAGTTTCTGCTCTTTTCCAACAAGGCAGATGCCTAGAAGAGCAGCTAACATTCCTGAGACAAAGCCAGGTTCTAGAATTAACCTGCTGTATGCTATTGGGAAAGTCACTTAACTTCCTTAGGCCTCTGCTTTGTCTTCTGCAATACAGGTAGAAGATCTGTCCCCACATGTTGCTAGGAAGCTTAAAACATGTCTGTCAGGGTTCCTAGGATACAGTAAAACTTGATGTCTAGCCATTATTTTATATGGGCTTTGAAACTTTAGCTTGCTTTCTCACCACAAGACACTTACTTCTTCCAGGCACAATGAAGAAGCCATAGATTTCATTGTGTTTTGGGATATTTCTCACCCATGAGTGGTCAGGACATAGGGGGATTCCTGGGTTCATCCCCCTGGTGCAGCTAGGGACGACATTCAGTTGGCAAACAACTTTTAATAAGTGCCTAGAAAGGTCATCCCTCATAAGAAAGTCTGTCTTCAAGATAGACAAGTGTACCCACTAACCAGTTACAAGTGGTAAGGAAGGTAGGATGGGAACATAGGGTGATGAAAACAACAAAGAACAGGGTATGAAGAGTCCCAGAATATGGAGGGCTCCATGTTCATTAGATCAATGGAAGACATGAGCCCCAGTGACCTCAGTGGCACTCAAGGAGAGGTTACCCAACTGCTTCAAGACTCAGGGTAAGTCACTAAGCTTTCCTGTACCTCACTTCCTCCACAGAACAAGACACACTCATAATACCCACAGGCAAGGTTTGGGAGAAGCTGTGGCTGAACCCCTGTTCCAGAATCTATTCTGCTTGTTCCAAAATTCCAGAGCGTTACCCTCCTTCAGCACCCAAGCAGCTTCTACAATCTCTGAAGAGTGATAAGAGGAACACTTGAGGACACACACACACACACACACACACACACACACACACACACACACACACACACACACAAAACAAAAACAAAAAAACAAAAAAAAACTGAGCTGCAACCCAAGAGATATGTCTATGCAGCAAAGCCTGATGTCAAAGGTTATGGCTGTATTCCATGGCACTTCCAGTGCTGGGAATATGAATGGAAGATGCTGGTGTGGGTGGGAGCATGGAAGGGGGAAAGAGTGGGAAGAGGAAGACTGGGCCTCTTAGGAAAGAGCACTGATTCAAACAATGCGTCACTTAACAAGTACATATCTGTACGAAGTGTGTGCTCTAAGCAGACAGAGCCTTGCTGGCAGAATTCACACCTTCCTGTTCCTACTGGAGGTGAGAGTGCAGTCAACAGTTAGAACATGTGGCATTGTGGGTGCTGAGCCTCAGAGGAAGGCAAAAGAATAAAGGCTTAGGAGTGACAGGGGCTCCTGGCTTAAAGGACAGCTCAGCATATTTATCCTAACACTCGGGGAATTCTTGTCTGAGCCTAATCATCTTTCTGGAGGAAAGCAAATTATTGTCTCATTCTAGATAATATGTTTACTTCACCCCAACTTTTCAACTTTTCTGAAATAAACCTAAACTGGATCATATAGGGGGAAAAAAAGAACCTTTGAAAAATATCTTTAGTTTCATTCAGACTCAACCAATGAATCATATATTCTTCCAGAGTCTTTTCTCTCCCTTCCTCCCTCTGTCCCCTTCCTCCTCTCTCACATACTCACAGTTTTAAAAGGTTATGGTGCAGTATGTCACAATATTCCTTGATAAACTTCTGGGTAGAGCTGCCTACATTATTTTTAAAACTGTATGATACCATTGTATCTACATATCCAAATTCAATCAACTCAAGCCCAGTGATTAAGCATTAATTTAAATAGTTCCACACTGACCCTCTGTATATTTGCCCATGTCCTTAATGAGTTAACAATTTAAGGGACCCAGAAGTGTCATGTGGACCTTGGGGGTGTTGTTCCTAGTCCCTGAGGAGGCTTCCCGTCCTCATCCATGAACCTAGACTGGTTTCAGTGCCCACCTTTGCAGGTATCCCAAGGAGGAAAGCACAAGTAAGCATGGATGGCCAGAGCAACAGCTGATATGGACCAAGCCCTTGGCATACCTAATCCTCAAGAGACCATGTTATCATCCTTCTCTTATAGAGCTGGATGCGAAGGCTTGGGAGGCTAAATACATTGCTCAAGAGATGTCATCCTGTTCCACCTCCTGGACAAAATTGTACTTGGGTAACCACGGCAGCCAATGACCAACTAGCACTTTAAGGGCCAAATCCCTGGAATCCAAACCCTTTGCCATCTTGAGTGTCAAGTTTGGATCCCTGAGGGATTCTCTTCTCGCAATGGTTCCAGAGCTGAATCATATTCATCTTCACTGATACTTGTGGTCAGCTCATACCCTGAAACCACCATCCACAGCAGGCCCACTTAGGCTGGGAATGGTCACTGCCACATTCTTGCTGGAGCAGATCCCATGTAGATCCTACTGGTGCCTCTCTGGTTCCCCTATATGAAGAATGAGCAAGATGGTTCTCTGTACGGCTTACGCTAAGTTGGGGAAAGTGGAGATACTCCAGTAGGAAGGACCCCAACATAGCCCATAGCTTAGTACCACAGCTCCATTTTCCTGACTGTAGCTTTACCTCTCCTGCTATGTGCCCTGAACAAACAAACACATCTATGCAAGTTAGCCTGATGTCATCCATCAGCCTCCCCTGGCACATACCAACATCACAGCAATGCCATCACAGTTTTTCCTGGCCCATAATTCTCTCAGAAGATGATGTGACTAAGGCATCTCATAGCTTAGAGGCATTTTTTTATGGCATCTTTGCTGTGGCTCATCTTAGAGAATGGACAGTCTGCCAAGGTGGCTAGGTCAGGAAAGGTTCTGAGATCAGCAGCTAACCAAGAACCATGAATTCCTCTACTCTTCAAGCTGTTTGCTAAGTGCCACCCTCTGTGCAAGATTCAGCCAGTCAACAGCTATTACTTGCATGCCTACTGTGTACCAGGTGCGATTCTGCTGCCTCATCAACTCAGGACACAGTAGGTAAGAATACAGACATAGTTTCTCACTCAAGGACCCAACAAAGTCCAACTTTCCCTAGAAAAGGGTCTCTCCTGGAACCCTGAATCTTCTGACAATTTGATTTTCATGAGAGCTGATGTAGTAAAGTCATTATCTATCTATCTATCTATCTATCTATCTATCTATCTATCTATCTATCTATGTGTGTATACACACATATATGTATGTATATATACACATATACATATATATTATAATTCTAACTATAAACAAAATTCCAGCCTCCCCCATTCCCACAAAAATCCTTGGCTCTCATTACTTTCACTTTTGTGTCAGTCTTCCTGGGTTCCAGTCCTGACACGAGGCCCCACTGATTGAGACAAGCTATTTAAACTTTTGTGCTTTGTTGTCTGGGCTGGTTAGTTTTTTGTTTGTTTGTTTTGTTTTGTTTTTCAGCTTGACAAAACTAGAGTTTTCTGGGAAGAGGAAGCTCAATTGAGAAATGCTTTTTTCAGATCGGCCCATAGGCAAGTCTGTGGAGATAGTTTCTTGATTAATGGTTGATGTGGGAGGATCTAGCCTACTCTGGGCAGATGTTTCTGTGTGGTATGGAAAAGCAAGTTTAGTGAGCTGTGAGCATCAAGCTGGTACACAGCATTTCTCTGTGGCCTCTCTTTCAAGTCCTGCCTTCAGGTTCCTGCTTTGAGTTTCCATGTGATCTCCCTTCATGATGGGCTGTGATCAGGACCTATAAGCCAAACCCCTTTCCTTCCTAAGTTGCTTTTTGCCATAAAGTTTTATCATAACTATACAAAGCATATGAGGACAGTGTCTTCATTCCAAACTGGGCCAATAGTGGAAGTTACACTCCCACTTGCTGGAGTAACCACTACCAGGGACTTCTCCAAGTTCCTTGTATATTGACTCATGGTAGCCGTTATAAATACCTGATATTACAGATGCAGGACTGAAAGACAAAGACTCAAAATATTAAAAAGATAAAAAAAGACAACAGAATATGCCTGAGATCACAGAAGGATTTAAACAAGGGGGCTTTGGGATAATCAGAAAACTGTTCTTGTTACCTTCATGGGTGCTAATTTTAACTAAGAAGCCAAGCACTAGATTGGGGCAAATTTTAACCATGATGAAAAGTACATAAAAAGCTGGTGAAATGGATCTATGTTTAAGAGTCGTTGCCACCAAATCTTATGACCCTAAACCCACATGGTGTTTTCAGATTTCCCACTCATGCCTCACTCCCCCTTAAATAACATTTAAAAATTAAAAGCACATGGGGTGGGGGTGGGAGTAGGGGCATACTGACCTGAGAGACCTGACCTGCCATTTGAGGCCATGGTGATATCCAGGACTCTGCTGCCACTAAGGGCCATGTCTGGATCCATGGCCCTACTGTAGCCAGAGCCTGTGTTGATGCCTGTGGCCCATGTTATACCACCTAAGGCTATTCAGATGTCTATCGTCTATGCTGTGGCCTGAACCCGTGTTGATGTCTATGGGCTGTGCTGCCCCTGAGGAACATGTTGAAGTGAGTGGCCTGTGCTGCCACTGAGGCCTGTGCTGGTGTCCATGGCCCATGCAGCAGCAGAGGGCTGGGTTCTTTACTGCCGTAGGAGAGCATGCCAAGGTCAGTGGAACATGCTGATCCTGGGGACCATGTGGATGTCTGTTGTCAAAGAGCATGTCTAAGTCCATTAGCCATTCTCCCACCAATTGTAAAGGGAAGGGAAGCTACTTTTGCCATGGTATTGATGACTGCAGACTCACCACTGAGAAAGAGGAACACAGAAGGCTTCTGTGGCAAGCCCTATCTCCCCCGCCCCTCCCCCCAAAAGTAGCAGCCTAGACAGAGAGCCCCACAGAAGAGAACTCTTAAAAATTGTGATAAGGATGCTGAAGTGTACCTCTCCACAGTTGATAGATTCTGGCAGGGGTATGGGTCGGGAAGGACTGTTTTCTTTAAGGAACTCGCCACAGGGAGTTTGACCATACTCCAGTGAGTATATGGACAATACAAATTTGGCTTGTTTGTTTGTTTTTATTCTTTGGGGGGAAGGGGGGGGGAGGGGAAGGGAGGTGCCAATGGAGGGACAGCGCTGGGAGGTCTGGGAAGTGATGGTGCTCAGGGTTTATGACGTGAAATTCTCAAATAATCAATGAAATATTATGAATAAGAGAAAGGAAGAGAGGGAGGGAGGGAGGGAGGGAGGGAGGAAGGAAGGAAGGAAGGAAGGAAGGAAGGAAGGAAGGAAGGAAAGGAGACAGGCTGAGCAAGCCATGGGAAGCAAGTTACAGGGCTCCATGGCCTCTGCATCAGCTCCTGCCTCAAGGATCCTTCCCTGTTTGAATTCCTGTCCTGACTTTCTTCAATAATGAACAGTGCTGTAGAAGTGTAAGCCAAATACTCACCCCCCCCCAATAAAAAGTAATAAAGCACATAGAAAAAGTACATAGTTACCGTTGATGTGCCCTCTGTAGGCTGCGGCTGTGAACGTTTGGTTCTCAGTTGGTTCGCTGTGTCAGAGGCTCTGGAGCCTTGCTGAGGAAAGTAGGTCACTAGGAGTGAGCCTCTGAGGGCTAACGGCTCATTTTCTGATTCTGGCTGTTTTCTCCACATGGTCCATTACCATGTGAACAAGCTTTCCACGCATTCCACCACACATTCCCAGGTATGACAGAGACTTCTGAAAACACGAAGCAAGATTAAGTTTCCTCTCACAAGCTGTTTCTGTCAGGCTTTTTATCACAGCAGCAGCAGCAGCAAAACCCAACTAACACATAGACTATAATTTGAGGAGACTTGTTTTGTTTTGTTTTGTTGAGATAAATTCTTTTTTTTTTTTTTTTTTTTTTTTTTTTTTTTTTTTTATATCTTAAAACTCCCTCCTTTATTTCATAAAGAACTATAAAGAACTACGTATATGTGGAGCAGGATACAATCCAACTGAGAAATCCACACATTAGGTTGTCAGTTATTAATCAGCTGTAATCTTCATTTGTATGGATTAAACATTATAGTCTCAATTTAGGTTTTGGGTACATACTGTAAAAAATATTGCAGGTAGAATAACTACATTGCTTTTTGGCATGACATATCATAACTTGTCATATGCTAAATGCTGTAACAAAGAAGCCCTAGTGAAGATTTTTAACCCAACAAATATTTTTCCTCCTCATATGAGTATTATTCTATAACAGAATCATAAAATATATGACAACATCACCTTGAGCCAGAGGTTCACGGGGCCAAGAATTAAGATCAACAGGTATTTTAGACAAACAGTTGACAAGAGTTTAAATGCAGATAATAAAAGTCAATGTTCCCTACTATTACTTAGAATATGAATAAAAATATTTGCAAAGTATGTGGTACTTCCTGAACTTTGAGCACCACTTTAATATGTTAAGTTTTCCCTTTCGTAGCAAAGGAAAATATCCTGCTAGAGGGAATAACAAAATCCAAACAGTTTTCAGCATGCTAAACCTATTTTCTTTTTTTTTTTTTTGTTTTTTTTTGTTTTTTTTTTATAGTTTTTTTTTTTTTTTTATTAATTTATTCTTGTTACATCTCAATGTTTATCCCATCCCTTGTATCCTCCCATTCCTCCCCCCCACCCCCATTTTCCCATTATTCCTCTCCCCTATGACTGTTCCTGAGGGGGATTACGTCCCCCTGTATATTCTCATAGGGTATCAAGTCTCTTCTTGGCTACTTGCTGTCCTTCCTCTGAGTGCCACCAGGTCTCCCCCTCCAGGGGACATGGTCAAATGTGAGGCACCAGAGTACATGAGAAAGTCGTATCACACTCTCCACTCAACTGTGGAGAATATTCTGACCATTGGCTAGATCTGGGTAGGGGTTTAAAGTTTACCTCCTGTATTGTCCTTGGCTGGTGCCTTAGTTTGAGCGGGACCCCTGGGCCCAAATCTGCCTATCATATTGTTCTTCTTGTAGATTTCTAGGACCCTCTGTATCCTTTTATTTTGCTATTCTCCCATGCCTCTCTCATTTAGAGTCCCAATAGGATGCCTTCCCCTCTGTCCCAGCTTCCTGGTAAGTGAAGGCTTTCGTGGGACATGTCCCTTGGGCTAGTATGCAGATATAAGTGAGTATATACCATTTGATTCTTTCTGCTTCTGGGTTAACTCACTCATTATGATCATTTCTAGCTCAATCCATTTATCCACAAATTTCAGGAATTCCTTGTTTTTAATAGCTGAGTAGTATTCCATAGTGTATATGTACCACAGTTTCTTTATCCACTCTTCTACTGAGGGACACTTAGGCTGTTTCCATGTTCTGGCTATTATGAATAAGGCTGCTATGAACATGGTTGAGCAAATTTTCTTGTTGTGTGCTGGAGCATCTTCTGGGTATATTCCAAGGAGTGGGATAGCTGGGTCTTGAGGAAGCCCTATTCCCATTTTTCTGAGATAGCACCAGATAGATTTCCAAAGTGGCTGTACTAGTTTGCATTCCCACCAGCAATGAAGGAGTGTTCCTCTCTCCCCACATCCTCGCCAGCATGTGGTGTCACTTGAGTTTTTGATCTTAGGCATTCTGATGGGTGTAAGATGGAATCTCAGAGTTGTTTTGATTTGCATTTCCCTGATGACTAAGGAGGTTGAGCATTTCTTTAAGTGTTTCTCAGCCATTTGATACTCCTCTGTTGAGAATTCTCTGTTTAGTTCCAAGCCCCAATTCTCAATTGGGTTATTCGGTTTGGTGGTGTTTAATTTCTTGAGTTCTTTATATATTTTGGATATTAGACCTTTGTCAGATGTAGGGTTGGTGAAGATCTTTTCCCAGTCTGTAGGCTGTCGCTTTGTTCTCTTGACAGTGTCTCCTGCCTTACAGAAGCTTCTCAGCCTCATGAGGTCCCATTTATTAATGGTTGACATTAAGGCCTGGGCCGTTGGTGGAGATAAATTCTTATTCATCCCAACCTGACCTTGAATTCACTATTAGCAAGAATTGTAGTGGAAGTTTTGGCTTCTGTAAAAACTCAGTTCTTTTATGTAAAGGTTTTTGTTTAATCCCAAGTGTGGGATATAGGACTGCCTTAGTTTTTCCACAGCTGATAATTGCCTCATTTGGCTTGGAGAGGGGTGTGGCCTTTGCCAAGTGGAGTTAGTGGAATTCTGAGGACTCTGGGAAAGTATAAATATTAGAGGGCAGAGACAAAAAAGGCCTTAAGAGGAGATGGTTGGAGGAAGAAGATGGCTGCTTGTTTGTTCTCCTGCATTTGCCCTTGGCTATTGCTGAACTGCTAGATACCTTGATGACTGGGGTTGGTATTTTCCCAAAGAACCCGACCCTAACCAGCAGGAACTAAGTCTAAAGAGGTCTATGTCCCCTACCCCTTCTTCCTTCTTCCTTTCCTACCGAGTATCAGGGGGTTGAAAGGAAGGCCAAGGAGTTAATGACACCCAATTAAAATAGAGTTTAAAAATAAGCACTCACAAAGGATGGTCTTGAACTTCTGATCCCTGAGCGGAGTGCTGAGATTATAAGAATGCATCACCATGTCTCCTTCATTCAGCACTCAAGGGGTTAAACCCAGTATTTTAGGCAAACACTCTCCAACTAAACTACATCCTTAGCCCCATAGACTAAAATGTTAACAGTATAGGCATCTCAGGTGGGTGAGATGATTTTGGGGGGACATTTTTCATGTTTCTGGGAAACTTATGTAAGAAATGCCTTTGAAATATTTTGCTACATGTATATATTTCCTTAATATACAGGAAAAATAATGCCACAAACCCTGAAAGAATGTAAATGAGGAATGTTCTCAGAACCACTTTTGTTGTCTCTGTTGACAGTTTTGCATTCTTCCCCCCCCCCCCCCCCTTTGAGGGTACTGAACCTCAAGAGGCTCTCAAGACCACCTGAAGCATAAAAGACCTTTAGGCAACCTACACTTCCTTGTGAATCATAGATCCCATTACTCACTTAGTTTCTTTATATCTTTAATTATGACCTTCTAGACTAAGTGAAAAAGAAGTATAATTTTGCTTTAAGAGATATGCCAGGCCTACACTCTCAACATTTCCAGGTTTCATAGAAATTGCAAGGATCATAGAAATTTAACCTGATAATTACTTCAATATTTCGAGGCACACAGTTTTATTCTCCTAGAATAATTACGGGTTGTTGTTTTTTCTCCCAAATTATTTTACCTCTTCATTAATACAGATTATATTGGTTTCTATTGTGTGTGATTGGAGACAGCAGAATGGGGGTCATCTTCAGAGATTCCTGGTCCATAGCATCCTGCTCTTAAAATATTCCACCTCATTAATTTCTATTACAGTTTTTCTTAAATTATAAGTTTTATGTGGTCCAGGATAATATGCCTGGTTTGAGTATCTCTACTCAAAAATGCTTTTGGGTTTTTAGAGTGTTTGTAAGTATATAATGAGATATCCTAAGGATGAAACCCAATTTGAGACATAAAATTAACTTACGTATATGGGCTGGAGAGATGGCTTAGAGGTTAAGAGCACTGACTGCTCCTCCAGAGGTCCCGACTTCAATTCTCAGCAACCACGTGGTAGCTCACAACCATCTATAATGTGATTTGATGTCCTCTTCTGGCTTGCAGATGTACATGCAGGAAGAGCACTGTATACATAATAATAAATAAAATATCATTTTAAAAATTAGCTTATGTGTCAAAAACATCTTATACTGTGTCCCCAAAGTAATATCCACCTCTTTCCTAAAATTTTGTACCTGAAACATACTTTCTTTAAAAAAATACTTATGCATATACCTATTTGTATGTAGGAGTGCTCTGTCTGCATGCACACCTGCATACCAAAAGAGGGCTGTATATGGTCGTGAGCCAACATGTGATTGCTGGGAATTGAACTCAGGACCTCAGCGTTAAGAGCAGACAGTGCTCTTAACCACTGAGCCACCTTTCCAGCCTGAGACACACTTTCAAAGTGTATATTTTCTACTTAGCGACTTATGTCAATTTCTAAGTAGAACAGTCCAGACTTTGGAATGCTTTGCCTTTGAGGAAATCTTGTTTGTGTTTTGAGTTTTTGCTTAACATGTACTTGATGCCTTCTACCCAGAGTTCCTAAAGTATAGTTCCATCCATGGTAGATAGACAGGCAAAGGTTTTTGGGTTTTGGTTTGGGTTCTTTCTCACAAATGACTGAGACAATATATTTAAAAGATAGACTAGTCTTATTTGTGTACTGTGAGCATGGGGCGGGGAGGGAGGGAGAGAGATGTGCGCATGTGCCTGTCCATGCGTGGGGGAGGTATAGGCATGCACATGACATGGACTCGGAAGTCCAAGGACGACATCCAACCTTCACCCCTCACCTTTCTTCTTGATCGCTGTTGTGCACACCAGGCCAGCTGACTCTCCAGGTTCCCCCATTCTCCTGTCTCAGCCCCCATCTCCCAATGGGGATAAACTAGGATAATAGATGTTAGGATAATAATGTGGTACTGAGTTTGGCATTTACATGAGTTCTGGGGATCTGAACTCGTGTCATCAGGGTACATGGCAATACTTAACACCCTGAGCCATCTCCCCAGACAATGTGTTTGTGTATTCTAGGCAACTTTGATGTCATCACATCCCTGGAGCATCCTAGGAGGCTATGTAGGTTTCCCTTGCTTTTCTGAGACTAGTGGAGCAAGAACTCAGTATTATCACTTTTTTTTTTCAAGACAGGGTTTCTCTGTGTAGCCTTGGCTGTCCTGGACTCACTTTGTAGACCAGGCTGGCCTCAAACTGACAGCAATCTGACTGCCTCTGCCTCCTGAGTGCTGGGATTAAAAGTGTGCGCCACCACTCCTGGCCGGATTTTTACGTTTTATAATGGATGTCTTATCTAATCCTTTAACTCTGACTGAGGCAGCAACATGTGATCCAACAAGCACACTGGACACATTTTGCTGTAAAATGCATGAATATTTGCTAAGCATGACAAATAACCCAAATTAACCTCCAGACCGTTAAAATGACTTTTAAGTGCTAAGTCTTTCAGATTTGCTGCCCAAAGAGTTAGAATTTTGGTTTTTAGACATTTAGAGGTAGAGTTAAAATTACAAGGAATCGGGGCAGGTGTGTGTGATAATCCAGTACTTTTTAAACGCTTCATTATACAGTTGATCTTGCTTCACCCAACTCCGTGACTTACTGGCATCAACCCTGGGAAAATTACTTTCATTTCCAGTCAGTTTCCCTCTAAGCATCAACGAGGAGGAGGCCCAACACAAGGCTGTTGTTATGAGGTTGTCCAAGGGTTTGCATATAACATACGACCCCATAGCAAATGCTCAGTAAATGTGAACTGTTAACAAATTACCTCACTTCAGGGTGTACCCAAAGAGCCTGTGAGCCAGGCATTACTTTGGGCATTTGACAGATGAGCAAACAGAAATCTAGCCATGTTACAAAGTAGCTTCAAGTATGCACAATGGGACCTGCGCAAGGCTGTGGATGAGAGTAAGGCTCTGGCACTACAGTTGTGTGACACCATGCCTGGCTTCTTTCTATAAATGTTGGGGAACCTTATGCAGGCCTTCATGCTTGCATGGCAAGCATTTCACTGACTAAACCATTTCCCTATCCCTAGCATTAATCTTTTAATATTAAGTTAAAGACATAAAAAAGAACATGTCTCATTGTGGCATTTTTATAGGCATTCACCTAAATTATTGCATTTGTTTAAAAAAAATTCCCTTTGGTTCGCTGTTACTTTCTGATTGCCTTCCCTCACTTCCACCCCCTCCCCCAGCCCCACACTGGGTTTTGGAGAAAAGAACTGAAAAGCCCAGGAAACACAGAAAGTGTTTAGATGCACATTTTTTTGGTATGCTTTCTCTCTTCCCATCCCCCTTGTTGAAAAGCAAGAGGCAAAAGAACTTGGCATCGTTTCTACCATGTGGATTCTTCTGGGCCTCTCAAACATTCTGATCCCCGGAAAGCCAGGATTCATGCTTACCTCCACTCTTCATTAAGTTGGCCGTGGTGTGAGGTGGGGAAGGCAGGCTGCCGGTGCCGTGGGTGGGCATGCTGAATAACACCAGAGCCACAGCTGTGTCTGCCCTTGTCAGTGGGCCAGCCTGCCTTCCCCAGTCTGTTCCTGCCTGCTACCTGCCCTCGCCCATCTGCCACAGAATTCATAAAGTGCTGAAGATCACAAACATGCGAACCCATTATAGCAAACATTCTTCAATTACACTCTGATTGCGGGCTTGGCTTCCTCCAAGCCTGGAGAACAATGATGCAAGAATCAAATTCTCCCCACAAAAGAGGCGCTAATCACTAGGTAGTTCTGTGACTTGGGGTGTGCTAAGAAAGAAGCCATTCTCCTTGTTTCTGCTGTGTGCCATTCAGCTACCTGGCAAGGCACACCCCAGATGTAAAGGAAGGATGTGGGGAAAGAAAGAGAGAGAGAGATTGATTTGAAGGCTATCTTGAGGGACTGCCCACAGCTGTGAACTGGTCTGTTTTCTCTCTCCATTAAGGACCAAAAGGCTTGCTAGTTAGAATGCCCTTCACTTTCCTGGAGTTGCCTGACCCGCCATTTGCCATATACTACGTACATTATGACCACTTTTCCAAGGACACTAAAGAATAAATTGGGACTGGTGAGCTAGGTCAGCAGGTAAGAGCATTTGATGTGCAAGTATGAGATCCCAAGTTCAAATCCTCAGAACCCACATGAAAGGTTGGGCATGGCCACCTGCCTATAACCACAGTATTGTGCAGGATGGCCACAGGAGGATCACTGGGGCTTGCTCCAGGTTCACAGAGAGACCCTGTCTCAGGGAGAATGGTAGAGAGTGGTAGAGCAAGACACCTGGCACTACATACATATTTCCTGAGGAGGAACAGGCTTGGGGTATTTAGGCAGCAGCACCGGTTGCGCCTGGTGGTTTCCTAGAGTGTGTTCATGAGCAGCATGCATTTGCAGCCTGCTCCATGTGCAAGGCAGACACACAGCATCAGCACCGCCTATGATATCTATCTTGATCTATCATTGTGGCCAGAGAGAAGGAGGGGGTGGTTGACAATCCTTTCCTGAAATTTAGAGTGCCCCAAGGAGGCTATATATACTGAGTGGCCTGTGATTTACAAACACAGATAGCCCTTTCCTGGAGTCATGAGCTAGTGTACTCTCCTTCTGCTGCTGCTGCTGCTGCTGCTGCTCCTCCTCCTCCTCCTCCTCCTTCTCCTCCTTCTTCTTCCAGTACAGACAACTTTGCCTGAAACCAGAGTTTTGACTTTAACAGGCCAGTGGCTGAGAACCCCGTGGCTCTCACAGAGTCCAATTGTACTTCGGGAGGGAGCAACACAGGAGTTTGTGGAGGGCAAGATAGTGTTTCTAGCCTTGAAGATCCTTAGGGTTCTGCTTCTATAAGCCATCAGGGGAGGCTGGAAAGAAATCTGGGCCCCTAAGTTCACTTGCCCTCATCAGAGCCAGCAGTGGCAACAGTCTTACGTTCCTACAATGTTCTACAGTACTGGATCACGTCTAGTTTTTCTTTCTTGAAGCAGAGACCTTAAAGGTCCAAGCAAGGCAAGCAGCATTCTCACCTCACAGATGACGCAAGCTGCACTTCCAAGGGCTCCCTACGGGCAAACGATAATTTGGCTTCCTGGTGTGTACACCACCAAACTCAGATGAGTGGAGACACAGAACAGCTGGATCTAACTCAAACCCAGTAGTCACTTTCTCTTTCTTCTGTTAACGCAGACTTTAGTGCTCAGGTTCCATCTCATGAGTTTCATAAAGAGTAGTAGGTAATTGTTGATGCTTCTCGAAAGAAGGGCCCTTGTCCCCCAACCTGTGGTTTCTGTGCAGTTCAAGGCAAGGAGCAAATGGGAGACAACGGTTAGAACAGAGCCTAGAAACTGGTCAGGTACCCCAAGGCAGCAGCGTTTTAGCTATTTTTTCCTTGTCAACTTGACACAACTAGAGTTACCTAGAAAAGGGAGAGCTTTAATTAAAGAATTGCTTCTGGCAGATTGGCCTGTGGCTTATGCCTGTGAGGGCTTCTCTTGATTGATGATTGATGTGGGAGGGCCTGGCCTGCTACTAGTGGCAGCATCCTCCAGCAGGTGAGCAACAGAAAAAAGAGCCGCCAGTTAGCAGTACTCCTCCATGGTTTCTGTGTGAATTCCTGCCCTGACTTCCCTCAATGATGGCCTGTGCATTATAAGTGTAAGCCGAAGAGACCCTTCCCTCTCCAAGTTTTGATTATGCTGTTTATCATAACAGGAAGCAAGTTAGGACAATCAGTTCTGAGAACATCCTTGCTGGAGCCAGGAATTCCAGAAGACAGCTCTGGCATTATTTCCCTGTGCCTCTTCCTAGAAGCTGTGACTATGGGACCCAGACACCTTGTGACAGACTCAGAACCTTGTCTTCCTTCCTATACCCAATTTCTGCCATAGTCTTTTTCAAAACTCCCAGATTAGCAGCTAGGTGGTACCCTATTTCCTGAGAACTCTCCGCCACTGCATAGGAGCTGTCTTCCCTCAGCTCTGTAAGATCCTGTCCCTGAGCCTATAATAAGCTGCTCTCAAAAACTTACCCTGTGTGGTCCATGAATTTCATTCTTTAAAATTTCAAGAAAAGAACCTGAAAGGCACTAGCTTGGGGATGGTTTTGGTGGCTGTGTAGTTTCCAGGACCCCACTTTCTGAGCCAAGCTCATAAAAAGCCAAGAAAGGCTCCATCTGTCATGTTCAGCAGCACCCCAGTATTCAGTAGTCAGCAATGTTGTTGGATCACATCAACACCAAGGAAAAAGCAGCTTTGAAGATTTCTTGGCCAGGGCTGTTGTAAATTTAAAAAAAAAAAAAAGACTGTTGTGGTAAGAACAACTTCATCATCCATTTATTGAATATGCCAAATATTTGGTACCTGCCTTGACTGTTTAGTGGTTATATGAAATAATACCATTACAGATAGTGAAAGAGAAAGGAAAGATGAAGCAACGTGCCCAGTGGCAGGGTTGGGGTGGGAACTGGATGCCACATCTGGTCCCAAGCCTGATTCCTAACTGGGTGCTGTATCTGGTCCCAAGCCTGATTCCTAACTGGATGCTGTATCTTGTCCCAAGCCTGATTCCTAACTGGATGCTGTATCTGGTCCCAAGCCTGATTCCTAACTGGATGCTGTATCTGGTCCCAAGCCTGATTCCTAACTGGATGCTGTATCTGCTCCCAAGCCTGATTCCTAACTGGATGCTGTATCTGGTCCCAAGCCTGGTTCCTAACTGGATGCGGTGTCTGGTCCCAAGCCTGATTCCTAACTGGATGCTGTATCTGGTCCCAAGCCTGATTCCTAACTGGATGCTGTATCTGGTCCCAAGCCTGATTCCTAACTGGATGCTGTATCTGCTCCCAAGCCTGATTCCTAACTGGATGCGGTATCTGGTCCCAAGCCTGATTCCTAACTGGATGCTGTATCTGGTCCCAAGCCTGATTCCTAACTGGATACTGTATCTGGTCCCAAGCCTGATTCCTAACTGGATGCTGTATCTGGTCCCAAGCCTGATTCCTAACTGGATGCTGTATCTGATCCCAAGCCTGGTTCCTAACTGGGTGCTGTATCTGGTCCCAAGCCTGATTCCTAACTGGATGCTGTATCTGGTCCCAAGCCTGATTCCTAACTGGATGCTGTATCTGGTCCCAAGCCTGATTCCTAACTGGATGCGGTGTCTGGTCCCAAGCCTGATTCCTAACTGGATGCTGTATCTGGTCCCAAGCCTGGTTCCTAACTGGATGCTGTATCTGGTCCCAAGCCTGATTCCTAACTGGATGCTGTATCTGCTCCCAAGCCTGATTCCTAACTGGATGCTGTATCTGGTCCCAAGCCTGATTCCTAACTGGATGCTGTATCTGGTCCCAAGCCTGATTCCTAACTGGATACTGTATCTGGTCCCAAGCCTGATTCCTAACTGGATGCTGTATCTGGTCCCAAGCCTGATTCCTAACTGGATGCTGTATCTGCTCCCAAGCCTGGTTCCTAACTGGGTGCTGTATCTGGTCCCAAGCCTGGTTCCTAACTGGGTGCTGTATCTGGTCCCAAGCCTGATTCCTAACTGGATGCTGTATCTGGTCCCAAGCCTGATTCCTAACTGGATGCTGTATTTGGTTATACTGCATTTGAACATCACAAGACAAGAGAATGAAACAATCTTTTTGAAGAAATGTCTTTCCTCTTTGCCCTCTAGAGCCTCCTTTGTCCTTTTGCAAATGAGAAGACAAAAAGCCCCCCAAGTCCCAGTGACAGCATGTTGGAGGAACTGTTGAGGAGATTAGAAAATGCCTAAAATAGTGATTCTCAACTTTCCTAATATTGCGACCCTTTAATACAGTTCCTCATGTAGTGGTAACTCCCAACCACAAAATTACTTGCATTGCTACTTCATAACTGTAATATTTCTTCTACTATGAATTGTAATGCAAATATCTGATATGCAGGATATCTGCTATGCGACCCCTGTGAGAGGGTCATTTGACTTCCGAAGGGCCACAGCCCACAGGTTGAAAAACACTGCTCTAAGAGAATATAATAAGTGGAGCAACAGAAGGAAGGAAAGGGGGTGCTCTAAGGGTATGTGGTTGTGTAGTGAGATGGCTCAGTGAATAAAGGTGCTCGCAAAGCAAGCCTGACAGCACCAATACCAACATGGTGGAAGGGAAGGAGAGAATAGATCCCTAAGCAGTATCCTCCAACTTTAATATGTGCCCCATGAGGCACATGCCTGCGCCCCTGCACACACGAACGCACGCACGCGTGCACACACACGCATGCACACTCTTGTGAATAAATAAGACAATAATTTTTTAAAAGACTGTCAAGGGAACGTTATGAATCAAATTCCCATGAAACTTGTAAACATGCACTTATACTTTATTTTTCCGCAAAGAATATGCTTAAATGATGCACCCCTGGGCATGAAGGCACAGCAATGGAACACTGGATTCTAGGTAGGTGAACTGAGAGCCTTCAAGGTGCCTGGGTGAAGGCTAAGCAACCCCCAGTGGAGACAGAGGTGAGGGCATCGCAGCATAGACTGGAGGAGAGCTGGCTTTCAGAAATTTTGTGAGACTGCGCGTCCCCCCAGTCTCCAGTGCGGCTGAGTGTGGAGGTGGCGCAGCCACGCTGTTCATTTTGCTGCGTGTTTCTCCTGCTGCTTTAGGAAATGTTACTTAGTCCGCACCTCCCAACCCATCCTAATGATTTGCAGTGAGCCGTGATAGGCGCACACACAACCCTGCAGCTTGAAGTTCCCCACCAGGCAAATCTGAAACTATTTACATTTTTCTTGCAGATTTTTTTTTCATGATGTGGATGGCTGATGAAATAACTCTCAAATGGCTTTGCGTTTTATGCCGAGGATCCTGCCCTTCCCCTTCAATGGGCGTGTGACTTTATGCTTCAGCTACGCTGAGCACCCCCCCTTTCCTGTTTATGTTTATTTTGGAAGCAAAATGTGTTTACAAAACCAGTTAAAAAGTGTTAATGATCAGTTTCTAGAATACTAATGTGAATTTAAATTACTTTCACATGAATCAAGACAAATTAAAAAATGCCATTTGAGCACAAACTGTTTTAAATTCATGTTATAAGTAGGTGCAACAAATCTGAATATATGCTTTAAAAAATAGCAGTTTAAAATAACCATTCTAAGCCAAGCATGGTGGCACATGCCTATCATCCCAGCACTCGGGAGGAAAGGAGGAGGCAGGAGGAGCAGAAGTTCAAGGCCAGTGTGGGCTACATGATATTGTCTCAGACTGAGCTAAATAAAAATTTGCAATTAAAATACAATAACCATTCTGGTGGCATGAAGAAGTTCAGAGCAGGAAATGCCTCCCCAGGAGGAATGATGCCAATTTTTGATCACTTGTGTGGGAGAAGGCAGTGGGTGACAAGACTCTGCTTCCCAGAGGCAAAATACTACTGCTCATAACTGTCAAAAATCTGCTATAGCTGTGAAGCACATATCTTTAACTTTTTATTGATTCTTTGCTAATTTCACATCATGCACTTCAGTTCCACTCATCTCCCAGTCCTTCATATCCACCTTCTGCCCTTGCAACCTTACCTGCCCCACAACACACACAAAATTAAAATAAGATAGAACTTTTTTTTTTAAAGCAATTTTCTTGTCGTGGAAGCTATAGTGTGTCACAGTGCGTCACACAGTATACCCTTTTGTCCACACATCTTTACTTGAAAATGTTCATTGCAAGTCATTGGTCTGGTTCGAGGCCTCTGGCTTCTGCTATACCACCAATCTTGGATCATCACTGGGACTCCTCTCAGATGTCCTGTTGTTACCCTATGTCACGGAGATCCTGCAGCTTTGGATCTGTAGGACCAGCCCCTTCATGTGCTCCTGAAATTCATAAATGGGATAGATGTTGGGGTGAGCCAACTCAGAGCCCTGGATCTGAGCCTGGGTGGTAGCTGAGTTAGTCACCCTGCCAGCTCTCCTGCACCCACATCACCAGGGTGTGCTCTCCAGCACTACCCTGGCTAGCTCACTCAGTATCACAGCCAGCATCGGGAAGGGCCAGCTCTCCCACACTCACCCCCTTAGCCAGCTCACCTGCTAACCCCACCACCAGGATCAGCTTTACTGTGCTGCCCAGGTGAGGGGCAGGGCCAGCTCAGCACAGTGCCTGAGGCAACAGTCCAGACCAGGGACATCTTCATGGCCCTTGGCGGCAACATGGGCCTGGAGCATCAACACAAATCCCAGCTTTGATAAGACCACCGACCCAGACATGGCTCCCAACAGCAGCATGGGCCTGCATGTCCTCATGGCCTCAGGTGGCAGCAGAGCAGGTTACGCAGATCAGCATGGCCCCCTGTAGCATGACTCTTAGACATCCACATGGTCTCCCGTGGCAGTCCAGACCATGGATAACTGCATAGGCTCTGGTGGTAACTCAAGCCAAAGAAATTGACACAGACCCCAGCTGCAGCAAGAGCACAGACCCAGACATGGCCTTTGGTGGCAGCCCAGGCCAGGACATCACCATGGCCTCAGGTGGATACACAGGCTCCTCATACCTGCCTGTTCCTCACCACTATCAAATCTCGAGGTCCACCTTTCTCCACAGGGTACAAAGCCCTCAGCTTCACTTTCTCTCCCGTCTATCTCTCCACTGCATACTCTATCTTTCCCATCATCTCTCCAAAAACACATTTGCCCATAGTAGTAGCACCTGCCGCAGGCACTTGGGTGACTTTCTTCAGGCGGCACCCATATCTTCTCAATGAAGGTGTAAATTAAATCAGCTGGGTGAGTTATAAATTTGACTCACCAAGGCTTTATTTGCATCAAGCCAGATAAAAGTATCAAGTCCATGGTGAGACAGAGTAGAAAATGGAGCCTGTGCCCACATCGCATTCCTGATCGCTCTCCTGTCTGCTGTGGGTGACCCAGTGAAGCTGCTCCTGGGGTTTCAGAAGGTTTGGGGGTGTGGGTTGGTTGTAAGTCTGGACTTTGCAGAATCACATAGCAGTACCCCAGAATTCAGCTGGATATACTTTTTTTCTGTGGCTTCACCTCCTTTCTACAAGGCACATGTAGACTTGAGGGGGAATCTGTGGGAAAGTAGAAGGCACCTAGCCTTTCTAGGCTCTGATGATCAAGACTATGGCTTCCCAGGCCTTCCTATGCTTCTAGAGAGAAGAAAACTCGAGTTGAGGGAGAGAAGAAAGCTGGCTGGCCCGTAAGACAGAGGCTCCCCCTCATCCACAACGATCTCACTCATGTCCAAATAGCACACTGGAGTTTGATGAACGTCCCCAGGAGTAATTATTTAAAGGTGGAGCATTGAAACCATTTATTAATAAAATGAAAGGAGCTGCCAAAGGTAAGGGCACCATTCTGCTTCCAGCTCTGTAGAGGAGCACCTGCCGATGAGCTAAGGCATGCAAGAGTGCAAGCCATGCCTGGGTTAAACACAATACAGCTCTCCATTCTCCAAGCCAGTTTCAAAGTCCCAGTGTGTCCTTGCTTTATAACATGTCTGTGTCAGGAGTTTGCTTCACAGTCACAGCAGCACATAGAAGTAGATGAGATTTAACTGGTTACTGCCCAGTGTCCTGAATGTCCTTCTTCAGGGTGACCAAGGGTTCTTTGACTCTTGGCCATGCACAGCAGAGTCTGATGAGACTCTTATAAGCAACTTCAAGAACACCCAAGTACGCACATTCAAGAAGAAGAAAAGAGCAACTGCAGAGGTCGTGAGCCAATGGATTTGACAGTTTGGGGACAATGGCACCCATGGAGCCTGGAGAGTAGGGCAGAGGGAGGCTCTGGAGTCTGGGGAGGAAGCTGGAAGGGGAGGGTCTTCCTTTTAAAAATTCTGGAGCCCAGGACTTGGCTTTGTAGCCTGATCATCACCAAGACTCCAGGCAGGAAAGGGGCAACAGAATAACCAAGTGTCATGAAATGTCCCTTCTCAACCTGTGGCAGGGCAGTGTGAATGAGACAGCTTTGAACTTGAGTTCCCTTGGACCTCATCCCAGTTCTACTGCCATCTGAATGTCACGACTCTTCAGAGGTTAGGGACACCCTTGTAAACATTGGTTTAGTTCACTTGTAAAGGAATAAGAATCCTTACCTTTCAGGGATTTGAATACATGTTTGGAAAGTTGTTTTTGTTTGTTTGTTTGTTTGTTTTTGTCACATTGTAGGCACTTAATAAATAGCAGTGATTACTGTTATAATCTGTAGCCCACATCCCTTTGAAGAGGTTTCTATAGAGGAGCTCTTTGAGTGGGAAATCGGACCTACACTACATCACATGAATTATTTATTCTAGAGAAAGAGCAGCAAAGAATGACCAAGAGTTCTAGAGAGTTCACTGCGGGGTGTCCCATATTGGGGCCTAAGCATGGGGTGTCTTCTTAAACTGTCTCTCCCTTCTCTGCAAAAGAAACTGCACTTTTAAGAAAACAGAAATGGGAAAGGGGAACAGAGAACCTGGGAGGCATTCAGAAATGCTGTCCTATGAAAACATCTAGGATGTCGTCATGCTATGAGACTCTGGTCTCCTGAGCTTAGGTCCCGAGCTCTGTCGTTTGAAAAGAGAAATCTCGACCAAGTCATTGAAGCTCTCTTTGGTTTTATTTCTTTGCCATGAGTGGGAGATAGAAAGCCTCAGGCGTAGGAGCCAGAGATACTTTCTGGGCTTTTGAGATTTTTCAAGTTAATAAGCATCTACCTATTGGTGTGACTTTCAAGGTAGTTATCTTGGCAGGGAAACTGGTAGAAAACGCAAAGGAAGCACCCACCCTCTGTCTTCCCTACCCCTTCCTGGAATACACACACACACACACACACACACACACACACACACACACACACACAGACTGCCTTCCTTGGAAGTGAAAGTCATCCTAAGGCAGAACAAACAAACTTGGGCTGAGAGATTAGTAGGATCCTTTCCAGGAGGACTGACTGCGTTTCCATGTCCTCTGCCGAAGCCACCTTGGTTACTGAGTCTAATCATTGCTCAGGCTGTGTGGCGACAGAACTAGCTAAGTCGCCAACAAGTGAATGCTTAGTCCTGCTTGTATGCATTTCCTGAATCATACAAACAATAAGGCCTCATAATTCACTCATCCCTCACAGTAGCCACCTCCATTCCCCAGACGTTTTGGAACTTTCATCATGCGCTGTTAAATCGCGTCTCTGACTTTTATTGCTGGCTGTTCATGCTAGGTCAGAAATCATTGTTGTTTCATAAATAGCATCGTGGTGGGTTTTTTTCCCCTCTCATTGAAAAGTTATTTCAATTTAATCTAAATCTCCAGCCACTAGGAAGTAGTTAGATAAATCTCCATCCATCTGATGCAATTACACAACCATTTAGAATCATGATTTTGAAAGCTGTTCAGCAATACACAGGGAATGAGCTAACATCAGAGTGATAGGTAGAAAAAGAACAACACGCGGAACTGTGTCTCCAGCACGCTTCAGTGTCGCCTGTGCGTTCTCCATAGATTCCGTGCACATATTCCAAAAGGTGGGCAACATAATGCCTGAAATGTGACTCTGGAGTGGATGGTTGTGGGTGGTTTTTGCTTTCTTCATTTTCAGGATTTTCTGTAGTGGACTTTTATAATCTTCAAAATAAGTTACTTATTTTACACATTTAGAATTAAATGACATTTTCATTATTCATTATTTTTTATTAAAAACATTTAACGTCATTTGAAATTACAGAAAAACAACAACAACAATAATAATAACCCACCAGCATTAGCATCTGCTTTGCCAATCAATCGCTGAGCAGGGTGAAAGAAACAGGTCCTTAGCTGGCTCCAGGACTCCCGTGTGAGGAGGTAGACCGGCTAGCAGCTGCTTCTCCTGGGTCCTTATTGTATTTTGTCTTTCTTCTTTAATTCTAATCACACATTCTCAGCCCCATGTACCTAAACGTATGAAGTGCATTTTCCAGCCTCAGATTTACACCCATCTCATTTGTGCTATGAGAACTCCATGACTCACAGAAACTATGACTGAGATACAGGGGAACTACCTTATTTAGCTAATTTTTAACAAATTTCAAATGTTGCCCACATCTGTCTCTTGAATCCCAGAGGAATGGTAATCCTACTGATGAGGAGACCAGGAGATTGTGGAAAATGAGCCCTTGGATTGCAGCAGGGCCACAGCTCCATCTAAGCAACAGGCTCCTTTTTCAGATGCTAGCCTGCTTCAGTTGGTGGCTTCCCCCGGGAGCAGCCCTGATCGGGGTGAGGTCGGTTGAGCAGCTTCCTCTCTGTCCAGGCCACCTGCTGTGGCCCTTCATTGAAGCTACAAGTGGTATAAGAGCACTTAACTGTGGTTTTCATTTTATAGATGGGCAAACTGAGGCTTGGCAGACAGTAATGTTTGCCAGGGCCATGAAACTAATCATGGAGAGCTGAGCCCAAATGGTCTCACCCCAAAGCCATTGCCATTCCTAATGCTCCAAAACATCTGTGTGTGGAAAACTATTTTCTGGTCATTTGTCTTCTTTAGAAGTGATCAGCTAAGGAAAGAAAATCAAAGCTACCTCAAGCAGACAAAAGGGGGATAGCAAAAAGACCTACCACCAAAAATTAAAAATAAGATATAAAAATAGACTAGACATTTAGAGTTTTAGGTTACTTATCTAGGAGTGACTCCTGACTTCTTTGTTTTGTTCTTAGTTTTCTTAGTTGTTGGTTTTTATTTTATTTTTGGAGAAAGCTTCTCAGGTAGCCAAGGCTAGCCTCAAATGTGCTACGAACTTGGGAATGGCTACTGATTCCCTCCTGCGTGCTAGGATTATAAGCGTGTCCCACCACGCCCTATGCGTGTGGAGCTGGGGCTTGAACCCAAGGCCTCATGTATCTAAGTAAGCACTCTACCAAATGAACCACATCGCCAGTTAGAGATTCAACTCTTGGGCAGTGCAGGTTGGACAAACTTCACTGGCAGAATAAAACAAAACAAAACAAAACAAGAATACAGACAATGCTTTCTCCTCCTCCTGGTTATTTAAGTGTATTTTGCAAAAATCAAACTAAATATGCTAGCTTGTTAAATTAAATTAAAATAGATTCCCAGTCTCTAGAACAGCATCCTATCTACATTAAATAATTAACTTTAAAAACTTTAATTTTTATTTAATGTGTGTATGTTGTTTTGCCTGTGTATATGTTTGTGGACCACTTGTGTGCCTGGTTCCACAAGAAGGAAAGAAGAGGCATATGATCTTTTGCAAGTGGAGTTACAGGTGATTGCAAAGCATCATATGGGTGCTGGGAATTGAACTTGGGCCCTCTGGAAGAGAAGCCAGGGTTCTTAACCACTGAGTCACCTCTCACCCCCAATACATTAACTTTTAAAATAACATTTACTGTGTGCTTTCTATGTATTGCTTGGAGCACTTTACAAGTTTTACTTATTTCATCCTTACAACCCTCTTCTTATGCCCATCATACTGACTAAAGGAGCAGCAGTAACAACAGAAGAGCAACTCCAAATAGCTAATCCTGAAAAGATAGTACAATCTAGTTTAAGGCTCTTTAAGTGGGAAAGAGGGGCTGATGATGTAGTGCTCCATCCAAATCCCTGGTGTTCTATCCCCAGCACAATAGGGTGATGTGAAAATTACATTCAAAGATGGGTTTAAAGTGGCCTTGGGCCAGCCACTTCCTAACTGTCACTCAGGCCAGCTAGTCAACTTCATTTTGGCCTAACTTGCATTTGTTTTACAAGGATTGTAAACTCTGACCTTGCCTTTGCTTTAGGGCATTAATGAAATAATGCCATCAAAATTCTATCACACCAAGTGCATAGTAGGCCGTAGCTTGTAGCTTGCTTTGGTCTCCTCTTCTTCTGCCAACCCATCTTGCCTTCCTGTTTTCACTGTTGGTTCTATGTTTTAGTGGGGGTGGGGAGTTGAGGGAACAGGCTCATTCCTGCATTCAGAGAGCATCTTAAACACTAAGTACTGTTCTGTGTGCTGGGGACAGAGCCAACACAGGCCACACTGAGGTATAGAAGCCAGAAGGACAAACATCAGCAACAGTGCCATGGCAACTGGCATCTTCAGATGGGGCATGATCTTGACTAACCCCCCTGCTTCCTATAGGCATTTGAGTTGGTAGCCACCATGTAAGGTGGAGTGGATTCGGAATTCTCTGAGACCCTGCAGATGCCAAGCCCTGGTTGGGCTTCACTTGCAGAAGTGATCCAGATAAGTGAGAACACGGGGCTTTGGCATCCCTTCCTGAGCATGCTAGGAAAGGCTGAAGCTCAAAGACCGACCCGGGGCTGTCTGAAAACTCAGCTGTGTCACTGATCGACTCACGCCACTCATGGACATGTCTCAGCTGGGGTGTTCCAGGCATGTGAAGGTGCTGGGGATGTCCATTGATGGATGGAACGTTGTCTCTGACTTAGAGACATTCAGCGGGACACAAGCTATTAGGGAAGTTAGCACAACCAAGGGGGGAACATGAATCTGAATATGGGGTGCAGATAGGAATTGTGGGAAAGGAGACTGCAGAGTTGGCAAGGTATAGATCATACAAGGCCACTATGGTCCTTCTAAAAAACACAGGCAATGACAACAATTTCCTGAGACAATGACTTTTGCCCTTGTTTAAAATTGTCTTCTTTCCATAGAAAGTGAATTATTACCACTTTTTAAAGCACCAGATTATTTTTTTATTTAAATGATTTATTCAGATTATATCTCAGTTGTTAAGCCCTCACTTGTGTCCTCCCATTCCTCCCTTGCACTAGATTATTTTTTAAGCACTAGAAGAGATTTCAGAAAATATCTGGTTTAGGGAAAACAAACATGATTTATAAGATGAGAGTCGATTTAGATTGTAAGGGAGGTAGTGGCTGTTATTATTAAGAAGGAGTTTGAGGCCAAGTTTAGGCTCATTAAAGCCATAATTGATTCATGGTGCCTGTCATACACAAGGAAGAAAAGTGATAGTCTCTGCCTTAGTTAGCAGGGATTTTTTTTGTTTTTGTTTTTTGTTTTGCTGAAGAGAGATACCATGACCACAGCAACTCTTATAAAGGAAAACATTTAATTGGGGCTGGCTTACAGTTCAGAGGTTTAGTCCGTTACCATTGTGACAGGAAGTTTGGTAGCATGCAGGCAAACATGGTGCTGGAGAGAAACTGAGAGTTCTGTATCTGGATCCACAGGCAGCAGGAAGAGACAGCCACACAGGGCATAGCTTGAGCATCTGAGACCTCAAAGCCCACCCCCCAGTGACTACTTCCTCCAATAAGGCCACACCTCCTAATAGTGCCAATCTCTATGGGACTATAGGGACCATTTTTTTTTTCAAACCACCTTTTAAAAAAATCAAGGAAATGTATTCATCAAGTCACACAGCTAGCTGGTAACAGAGACTTGCTCAGATTCTGGGCCTATTGAGCTGCAGAAAAACTCGTCCTCAGAGCCAAGAACCCCACCTTCACTTAGGTCTCCTTTGCATCTTCAAGGGGTAGGAGCAGACTTTTCCCCATGACAACCAGTCTTCTTACGTTGTCAGCCTCAAGACTATCAACCAGAAAGTGCTTCTGTTAGCCCAGTGCTATGTAACAGAGTACTCCAGTGTCCCTAGCTTCAACTAGCTTGTTACTATCTACCATGGTTTTGTGAGTTGACTGTGCTCACTTGAGTCCCTCTTCTGCTGGTCTGCCTTGGGGAGTCAAAGGCAGAGAGCAACTGGCTCTGTGGTTATCTGAAGACTCTACTCTAGAGTAGGATATGAAAATGGCTTCTTTGCTAACACATGATACCTTGGCGCCCCTCCATGACTGCCATCCTTTCAGAGGACTCACCTTTTGTCCAGCTGGGCCCTCCCCAGCTGGGCAGCTGGACATGTGTAGTAGAGGACTTCAGGGGCACGTAAGAAGAATCTGTTTGGACTTCTTGAAGCTTAGACCTAGCACAGTGTGGGTTCTACCACACCCTCCTGGTCAAAGCGAATCACGGCTACAAAGCAGACTCACAGGAGAGAACCTCACAAAAGGGTCACAGGAAGGGTCCCCAGGGCCAACGTGGGATACAAGCCACCACTGGAGTGAAGGCAGAGGAAACCCAGCCTGACCCGTAGTTGTCCCACATGTGACAAGTAGGCTTGGGTGAATTCTTCTAGAACGTTGGCTTCCTTCACTGGATGGTGGTGGGGAGAGGACAGTGCTCAGGCCCCAGATGTCCCTTCTACTGCTGCTTTTCCTACTGTCCACAGTCTTCCCTGAAGAGATCCCCTTCCACCCTGTGGACACTAACTGGCAGCCGATAGTGAGAGAAGCTGCACCTACTCTTCATTTGCTGGAGCCAGCATGCACTAAGGGAGATGGTGCATGACATATATATACATATAGGCTTTATTCTGGAATCCCTCTTATTTTTGAAACTCCTTGGGCTTCTTAAAGTGATATTATAAAAAATATAACTGCAAAGCATTAAGAAGAACTTAAACTAGTTGGAAAGACAGATTTTTTTTTTTAAACCAGCTTTTGATGTACCAGAGTAGTGAGACTTTAAAACAAACAAACAAATGAACAAACCCCAGGACACAGGCACGCAGGCAGCATAGACCCGTGAATCCCTGGGTCTCACTGGCCAGATGCTGTAGCCAAGTTCGCGAGCTCCAGGCTTAGTGAGGGAAGGTCTCTGAAATAAGATACGGAGTAATAGAGGGAGACATCCGCCAACCTCTGCCCTTTACAAGCACACATACGCATGTTCACCCTCGCAACGCGCACCTGAACACACATGAACACACACCACCACACACGAAAATGAATGCGAAGCAATAACAGAAATCCAAAGCCCTAAGGGCTGACTTCAAGACATTTAGGAAACTCTTCTGCTCTGTTCAGTGTTGACTCTTGGTAAGGGAGCTATTGCCAGCATCAGGGATGCTCAAATCTCCCATGCCCATCATAAAAAAAAAATACAGAATCCGTGCTGGTGTGTAGTTCCTAGAAGTGCCATGTTAATGGCTTTGATAATGAGAAAGTGCTTGAATACAGGACATGCTGAGCATCGTCTGTTTTTTGCAGACTGTTTTCCAAATTTGAACAAGTCAAGAAGAGAAAAGTGCTGCCCTCTGTTGGACAGAAAGCAGAATTGTCCATGAAAGCTGACTTCCACCTTCTTGTGTCCACCAGGTCCTTACAGACAGATCTTCTAACTATGGTGGCACAAGTTTCTCACTTAAGTGGCTCAACTAAAATAGAAACAAAAATGTTAGAGGTGCTTATATAGATGCGGTTTCTAACATGGCCACGTATGTGGGTCCTTAGTTTTGACAATGAGAAAACTGTCAAAAGCATATAATGAAGAGACTGGGGAGAACCATTTGCTCATGTGTAAGCTGAAAATAGGAATGCAGCTAATTTTTTTTTCTAGGTTTCCCAACACGGGAACCACTCACCTGACCTCCTGCAGATGCCGCATCTCTCAACAGTGGCATTCATGTACAGGAGCCCCCAGGAGGACAGTCACCTGTCAAGCTTACACTACGTTCCCCCCGCAGACACCCATGGCTCATTGTCTTCTTCTGTCCAGGAGTGTAAAGCAAAGCAAAGCTGGGTCCAGGCTCTCCTCGGAGAACGCTCTCCTTGGTAAGAAGCTGCAGCATGTGGATTCCAGGCCGAGCAGAAGCTACTTTTGTTTGTGCACACAGGCAGCTGAAGAAACTCGCAGCCAAAAGGGGGCTCAGCTGCAATCTGCTTCCGCTTCCTTTACAACTGGAGCATCATCAACCCTACATGTGCTATCGTTTGGGGCTTGCTTTAAAAATGTTTGAAAGGCATGAAAATAGAGAAAAGGGGAGTGTGCGAGAACAGATTACAGGGAAGAGAAATTGTGTGTGTGTGTGTGTGTGTGTGAAAGGTCTTGACATTTGAGCCAACAGCGGAAAAATGGGCTGGGAAGGGGGCCCATCGCTTTGACTCAGAAACTCTGCTTGTAGAAATCTATTCACAGAAAACGTCCAAACTTAGCTAAAAGGAGAGATCCACGGCTTGAAATAGTAACGAATTAGAGACGACAAGAATATCCTGAACACAGAGCTGCTGGAGTAAGTGGCACTGCTCAAGGGAACACAGACTGCGCGGGAGTTCTTCGTGAGCCAATGTGGGGATCACACCGCGGCTGGCTAAGTTCCTAAGCAGCCGATACAGAGCAGAAACATGGTCTGTCGCACATATACTTTTACTGCCTAAAAATATACCTAGGAGGAAGCACTTGCCACACAAGCATGAAGATCAGAGTTCAGAGACCCGGAGCCTATGTAATGCAGGGTAGGTGTGGTAGTCTACTGTAATTTCAGAGCTGTCGGAGAGCAGAGCCAGGGCTTCTGGGAACAACTGCTTAGTTCAACTAGCCTGTATCTTCTAGCTCCAGGTTCAGGAGTTGTCACTGAATAAGGTGGAGAATGGTAGTAGATTTCTAATGTTAGCCTTGACCTTCTGCATCAATATGGTTACATGTTCACATGTCCCTGAACATACATGTGACCCCACACACATGCGGGCACATATACAGACATTCTCACATAGAATAGAAACACATGGGACACACATATACAGAATAGGCAAGTAAACATAAATAAGTAAACCTGGGGTAGAATACGTAGTTTTCCATTCATAGTGAAAATGGCTGGGGTTCAGCATTTAGAACATCTGTTAGTCCCTAAATGTGATAAATCTATAGTATTTTTGTCTTTTTATTATTAGATCGTATTAGTTTTGTCACCAGCAAATACATTAAGTACTTGTTTGGGCATGTTTTTCTCCCCATAAAATAATGGCCAGAAGCTACCCCATTCACACATAGGAAGTTCGTTCACATGCACGTGTGGAGTCCTGGAGTTCCACATTCCATAGTCCCTTGCCACTCTCCTGACAGAATAACACTGTTCAGGCAAATTACACATACAGAAAAGCCTATGCAATCCATAAGGCAAATGCCCAGTGTCTGGCAAACAACAGGTGATTAATAAATGTTTGCTGAAGAATAGAGGACAGTTGACTGAGTACAGAGTTGTTTCCCCCTGTGCCCTGTTTTAGTTGCTCCCTGCTGAGGAAGGAGCTGTGAGTGAATATGCTCCCTTTGAGTGGTCTCTGAAAGAGAACTCCTCAGTTCTAAAATTCACTCATTTTCCTTATACTTCACGGGCTACTAAAATGCTAGAGCAGTGGCAGGGGAAGGGGGTGGGGGGAACACACAAACCAAGGCTTCAGTATGAGGGGAAAGGGATTTTCACAAACCACTAAAGTGCTACTTCTTGGGGAAGAAATGCACCCTGGATTTCTTCCAGCTGAATTCGACAACAAAACCCAAGGAAAATGAACATTAATCTTTTATGAACTAAAGTCTCCAAACGAACAGGCTTGGAGTTCAACCCTAATTAGGTTGCATCTCAATGCTGAGAATCCTTAACGAACAAGGACATCTACCAACCCCGGCAAGCACTCTGCTGGGACTGGCGCTGAAGTGAAGGCACTGCTTGGCCACACTCCACTGCTGTGGAGCATAAGGGGCTCCCATCCTCACCTGGAAAGATGCTCTGTCATCTTGGAAGAAGAGCAAACGGAGTTTCCTCAGAATGAAATTTCTTGGCCACCCTGCTACCCCATGGCCATCTGGGTGGCGTGTGAATAAATGAGAAGAGAAGGGGCAAGAAGCAAGACCCTGGGAGCAGTTTCAGCCAATCGAAGCTTCCTTTGCTTTGTGCCCAACATAGCTGCCAACACTGGCTCTGCTCACAAGCAAGATAATTTCGTGTGCATTATGCATTATGCATGCATGTTTCAGACTGAGTTCAAATCTCCATTCATCCCCGCCACAGTCCCACGACTCAGGACCAGTTACCTCCTCTCTCATCTCTAACACGAGGAAAAAGTGCTTCCTGGGAGGGTAAGCGGAAATGAAGATGGTTCTCAGATTGTTCATTGCTGTGACCAGCCTCATTTCTGCAGCCACAGCTTTCCGAATCTCCTCAACCCCTCATACTACCCTGAAACAGTAGTTTGGAGAACCTCACTGAAAGACAGGCAGGTGAAGCCGCGTGTCCAAGGTGGCATAGCAACGGACACCAAAGGAAGGATTTCACATCTAGTCTGCCTAACCCAAATCTTGCATTGGACACAGGGTTGCAGGCCAGTGAGACTGATGCTAAAGACAGAATTACAGATCGAAGTGATTGACACTTAAGAATTATCGACCCATGGACCCAAGACCACCAGAGAGAGTGAGCTCAAGATAGGTCCTGGCTGTACTGGATTAATGGAGGGAGCTCCCTTCTCAAGGCGTCTTCCCAACCAAGCCCCAGGTAGAATTTCTACCAAGATGGCACCATGGTCCCTTACTGCCTGCAGCTATTTCAGAGCCATGGTCCCAGCACCCAGCACCCAGCACCAGGAAAGGCACATGTAATGGTCACGCATGTACTTAAAGGATGACTCAAAGGGTCTGAGGATCACTCATAGCCTTGATACAAACCTGCACAGCCTCATCTTGTCAGCTTTCGCTCTTTCTTTGTTCAGAGCATTCTCCCAACCCATCCAGATTTCTTGCTTATGTTCACAAGTTAGATGGTCCTTGGCTCACATAGACAAGTGCATCACTACCCTCACCAAGCTTCCTCACTCCCTAGCTCCCTAGCTCCATTTGTAGCCTCACTTCAGTAGTCATTGGCATTCTCTTGGAGTCTCTAATGCCATTTATTTGATTTGCAGTAAGTCTCTTTCCCCACACCCAGTCTAGCCCAGCATCTCCCTGCTGCCTGAGAATGCCTTGTCCTATTACTATAATTAGCCAGTACCCTGCTAGAAGGCTGAGCCAGAAGGCAAACTCTTGGGTGAAGAAGATTTGCCAAGGGTTGCAAAGCATGAGAATTGGAGTAGATAGAATTTGGCACTTAAGTCCTCTTCTCTCTACATAGAACTTTAATCTGGTCTGGAAACCCATTAGCTCTGAGGAGTACAACCATCAGTAGTCCAAAAGATACTGGTGTCTTGGAATCCATGAAGATTCTGCAATCCTGCTCTTTTTGGTTGTCAGTTCCAGAATGGCAATTCCTCTTCTTATTGTCAAAATGTGTTATTTTATACAACACTGCGATGATTTGCCCTTCTGTGTTGCAATGATATTCATATTAGCCAATCTCTGTGTGTGTCGAATCAACCATGTCTCAACTATTTTACGAACAGCCTTTCATCTAGCCCAAGCACACACCTCTGAGAGGGGATGCATGACCGCCACTATCTCATGGAAGTGGCTGGTAGGCTCAGATCATCCTGCCATATCCTGCCATATCCTAGTGTTCGAGAAGCCCAGGCATGCGCTGTGGGAATCTAGAGGGAGCGAGGTGGAATCCAGCTGGAGAGCAAAGCTAAGAAGTTGGGGACTGATGTGGGCACTGTAGGGTGGACTAGAGGACCAGGGTGGGAAAGGCTGACCAGTGCTGTGACTGGCACACAGCAGGTCCTTGGAGGCCCCTGTGGCGTTACCTTCTGCTGCTCTGTGAACTTAGCCACAGCACATGGATCTCCTATGCTCATGTGCAATCCAGAAGCAGCTGCGCAGAGGGGAAGGGTAGGGCAAACGCCTGCTCTCCACGCACTGTGTGAAGTAGCTCTCATGATCTCCCTTTCAACAGACAAGTCTACAGTGTCTCAAAGAGCTAACTCACCGGAGAAAGGTCAAGACAAGATCCAATAGAAGCTGTATTCAGATATGGCCCTATCTGACCCCAGTGTCCCCAGGCGTTCCCTCCCGGCCACACTGAGGAAGTCAGGCTTTTCCCCTCTTAGTCTCCACCAGCTCCTTTTTGGACCCATTCCTGGGTCTGATACAGATCAGGTTGGGTTGGCTTGATCATCTCTCTTAAAAAGCTACTGTTTTCCACCCTGTTGGAATTTCTGCATGAGGTGCAGCAAAGCCAAGCTTCTGGGTGTCCCTGGAGAGGAAGCAGGCTATGCAGACAAGAAAGCACCCAGGTAGGAGGCGTCACTAAATTCATCAAGGAAAGCCATGTGGCTTCCAGCAAAGCCCCAGATGGGGGCTTCCCAGGAGATCACCCCCATCATCCAGGACTGCCAACTCAACATCTGCTCCCAACATATTGGCCTGTGAATATTTAAGACCTACACTCTCAAATCCAGATGTGCTTGTGTCATGAACTTTATTTTTTGCTAGAAATTACTGAGGTCTACAAAAGGAAATTAAGCATTCGCTCAGGCAGAAACAGACCAGTGACCTAAAATGTTCCCTGCGTGTTTCAGGTTTAGGGTGCTGACATTCAGAGACACGGAATACCAGCTTCTACCTACCCTCTGTCCTGGTCACCGTATCTTCACCAGAAGTCATATGCAAATGGGGCTGATGCTTAAATTTCAAGCTTAGTGCCTTGTGAAAGGATTCTGAACATGGAAGTCATCCTTTGTGCCAAGGCTTTTAGACTGTTAAATAGTTTGGAAGCTTCCTAGTTTCCAAGGACTGCTTTTCTAGCAATAGAGGAACCACTGATGGGCAACTTAGCTCTGGATACACAGAAGGACCATTTAGGGTGGGGCGGGCAGGGCTTCAAAAACACCAATAACACAGTCCCTATTGGAACATCTGGAGGTGAAGCCTCAATATCAAAGTTTCTTTTCCAAAGTTCTCCAGTCGATTCTAAGCCATAGACGGTATTGAGAACCACTGGCACAGTCATGGCCACATCTATATCATATACTCCAAGTCGGCTGCAAGACAATCTAAACATAAGGTGGAGGGTGGGCTGCAGAGGATAAAAGGTTGAATCATTAGTGTTACCTCAGATATCTTCAAGTCAGCTCTCAGACCTCTTGCCAACTGCTGTGAACACACACACACACACACACACACACACACACACACACACACACACACACACACACACCCAGACATTTGTTTCCTTTTGAGAAAAGCCTTTATTTATTTTTTGACAATTTCATACATGTATACAGTGTATCTTGTTCATCCGCTCCTCCACCTTCCCACTGCCCAAGAACACTTACCGGCATATCCCTCCTCCCCCCTTCCTGCCTCTTTTTTCTTATTATACTCCACTGGGTACAGTCAGTGCAGCCTGCTGGGATGTTGGCTACTGTCACTGGGTTGCATCACACACCTACAGTGAGTCCATGAGTGCGGTGGCCATGTCATGTCCAGAAGACAGCACTTCACAGCACTCCTTCCCCTCTTCCATAATGTTACCCAAGCCTTGCAGTGGTGGTGGGTGGTGGGTGGTGGGTGGTGGGTGGTGGGTGGTGGGGGGATGGGGGATGGGGTGGAGGGCAGTGTCTCTTCATTGCTGTCCACTACAAAACAGGGTTTCTCTGGCCAAGGGTGAGAGTGGTGCTGATCTATTCCTATAAACATAAATATTCAGAGGGCAGTTCAACAACATGTTCATTTAGCAAAACCAAACAAATGAACAGAAACAATGGAAACAAAAACAAACAATAACAACCAAACAAAAACACTAGAAGGTTCCCCCTCTAGGGCCTATGGCCTCCTGAACAATAGGCTTTTGACTGGGTTTAAACACGAGGCATGAATTCCTTACCATGGAGCACGCCTCAGATCCAAGCAGAACGTGATTGTAGCTCCCATAACCTCCATGCCACTGTGGCACTAGTGAGCACATCTGGTGTAGCAGGTCAGTATTGCAGCATTCATAGTCCAGTGATGGATAAAACCACTGTCTTCTCTCTCCCAGAAGAAGCCAGCATGGCACCTTATAGCTTTATAAAAGCGAGCCAGAAGTGGGGAAGTTGTTGGGTCAGTTTCTTCTTGATTTCTCTATGCCACTCAACCAAAATGTGTTCACCTCAGTAGTAGCTTCTTAGCATCTGGTTATGTTAAGCAACTAAGAGAAATAAGAACAGCCTGTGCTGTTTGGAGGTTTCTGGGGGCCTTCCTGATAAACAGGGAGATGTTCTGCACCTAGCACTGAGATTTTCATTCACTAACCTATGTCTTCTTGGGAAATTCTATTCATGCATGATCTTTGCATTACAACTTCTATTTTTTTTTTAAAAAAGTGTATTTATAAAAATCAGCTTACACAAAGTAGATTTCCGTATAAGGTTTTCACAGATTCATTGATTTGGTTGACCCACCCATCCCCTCTTTCCTCTGCCCCCCTGCCCCCACAACTTAAACCTTTAAACATGAGGAATTTAGTCTGACAAGATTCTTTACTTATCTGCCATTGAAGGTAATGATACCTGATTGGGCTGCATGCTTGTGTTAATGTTAAAAGGATGTAAATGCTAGTGATTGCACGGTGCCTGGTACATAGTAAGCACATGGCATATCGTTCCCATTGTGGTTACATTTCAAAATGTACACAGTCTTACACACACACACACACACACACACAGAGAGAGAGAGAGAGAGAGAGAGAGAGAGAGATAGAGAGAGAGAGAGAGAGACAGACAGACAGACAGACAGACAGACAGAGATAGACATGGTAATATAGACCAACACAACAATACTGGTGAGGGAACTGTGAGATGTTTTTTCCCATAATTTTTCTTTCTTCATTTAGTACATGCATTTATTACATTAATGAAAATTATGAACATAAAATATGAATGAAGGACAAAATAGGACTATACAATTATGTCAGCAGTATAAATGTAACAGTGAAAAGTCTGGAAGAAAACCTAGCCCTGAGGCTTGGCCTCCTCCAACCCTGCCTGTCCTTTGTCTTTCTGTTTGCTTTGTAATGAGAAGACATTTTGGGTTCAGTTCTCCACAGCCCTCTTGGGGGCTCAACTGTTGCTTACTCCCAGATTCCTGACACAAAACCATGTCCCATTTCCCAGTTTTAATAATATATATATATATATATATATATATATATATATATATATATATATATATAAAATATTGTCTCTTTTGAAAGGTGTGCTGTCAAAGTGAAGAGGCCTGGTTAAGTAAGCGTAACTGACTCCATGCTAGGCTTCATTTCTCCTCCAGGGCAGCACAGGCCTAAGTTTCTGTTTCTCAGAAGTAGAAACTTCAGTTACAGGGAAAACCACAGAGAATAGGCAGCCAATCAAAACTGGCCAGGACATCTGGACAGCAGAGGAGGTAAGATTGCTTACAGCAACTACAAAGATAATTAATACTCTGGCCATTAATTTGTAAGGACAAATAAAACTCTGGGCTTTTATGGTCTGACTAAAGTTCTTACCCTGTGGTTTTTGTTCCAAAACCAGTCTAGCCTGTGCTAAAGGGCTTTAAAGACACATGGGTACTTTGTTCTTACAAAAAGAGACTTCTAGGAAAGTTAGAAATGGGATAATTTCTCACTATATGATTCAGGGCTGTTCCTTAAGGCTGGATACTGGTAGCATTTATTTGCACCATTGGCAGTCTGTATCCCACATTCTAGAAACAGTACCAGAGATGGGCTTTCCTTGGAGGATGGTCAATTTCCTGCAAAAGATAGCAAAGCCTGGTGGAAGAATCAGGGGAGACCCAAGTCCAGCTCCTCAAACCCAGCTTGTGCAATGCCTACAGGCGGACACCTGCACAAGTCTAGCAGCAGTTCCTGCTTCTGCCACAGTGACCAGGGAAGAAGCTGAAATCACAGAAGCCGCAAACAACCACTACTGGCAGACCTCACCACCCCTAATTTGCTGTGGTAAATATTATCCCTGATGTCCCCCCACAAAGTGAGCTTTTATCTTATCACAACTTGGTAAATATTATGATAAGTTGTGGGGCTTGTGACCACAGAAGTAACTTTTTCGTTTATGAGAAGGGTGGCCAGAAAAATCACAGTGGCAAGAACCTAAAAGCAATTACATCTTTGTTGTTTGGCAGTTTGGCCAGATGTCAAGGGAATTTATAGCCAACCCAGTACTTTGTTTTGTACTTTGGATGTTTTGTCCCCCAAAGTAATCCAAAAATTAATGTAGCAGAAGAAAATAATATGTTTGCGGAGTATGTTGTGAGAGCTGAGGCTTGTTCTGGAGGGAATAGCATAGGAATTATTCCCTTATCAATAGAGAAAAGTAGTGTATTTTTAAACCTGGATTTAATATCTTTTTGGTCAGTGATACTGCTAAGATGGCAGTAAAAAAACAAAAAGTCAAGATAATATCTCTCTCTCTCTCTCTCTCTCTCTCTCTCTCTCTCTTTCTCTCTCTCTCTCTCTCTGTGTGTGTGTGTGTGTGTGTGTGTGTGTGTGTGTGTAGTATATGTAGGTTTATAGATGATAAGTATTTATAATGAAATTATTTTACCTGCTGGCATCAGCAAGATAAAGTACTCTAAAGCTCAATTTCAAAGCTACAAATAAACAAACATCACAGTAGAATAGATTTTTTATCTCCCTCTCCCTGCAAAGCAGCCTTCTGCTGCGTACTTAAATAAACCCTCTGAGATAAAGGAAAGTGTTTTATGTACCCAAGCCCATTTTAATATAGCTCAAGCCCAGTATATACTGGGAAGTCCTGAAAATAACCCAGGACAGTCATTTCTAGAACCTATGGGAATCTAGTGTGTTGGACAGGCTCTTCTTTACACCAAACTGTGGTGGCTTAAACAAGCAGATCCAAAGGCACTGATAGATTAGCTGAAATCAGGCAGCTTTTCTCATGTAGGATTTAGTAACTTGTCCACAGCTTGTCAGTTGCAGTTGCTGTGTGGAGCTCAAATGACCTTGTTGGTGTTCTCAAAAGTCTGACTTCTTTAATAACAAGAACCATCAGTGAATGCACAAGGCTGGATGCAGAGACGGCCATACCACTTCTTCGTAGAAGCCAGGTCTCTGAGACTGATCTCATAGTCTGCTGCTGTTACAACGGGTAGATGTAGAAACATTAACCTTGAAAAGTATGCACCAGGTGTTGTGGGTGACAGGAGAGAAGGCCCAACCAGTCTTTGGTTTCATGGAGTTTACCTGGAGCTAACTGATCCAAGGAAGCATAGACTCACAGAAAAGCCTACTACTTGGAGCCTCTAGAACAGTGGTTCTCAACCTTCCTAATGCTGGGACCCTTGAGTACAGTTCCTCATGTAGTGGTAACTCCCCGCGCCCCCAACCATCAAATTACTTTTGTTGCTACTTCATAATTGTAATGTTGCTACTGTTATGAATCATAATGTAAGTATCTTGTGTTTTCTGATGGTCTGAGGAGACCTCTGTGAAAGGGTTGTTTGACCCCAAAGGTCTCCCCCATACATATGCTCGATCCCTAACTGGTGGTGTTCTTTAGGGAGGGCTGTGGAAAGTCGGCATGGAAGATCTAGTCAGTAGACACAGGGGTGAGCCTTAACTTTGTAGCCTGGCTCTGTCTCCATCCTTATCTGCTTCCTAGTCAGCCATGATGCAACTAAGCTGAGATGCCTTGCCATCACAGGATGAACCACAATGCCATGCCAGTGCCACCATGATGGACTGTGTTCCAGGAACCATGTGCCACAATAAATCCTCCTCCCTTAAGTTGTCCCATCAGGTGTTCTGTCACAGTGATGAGGTGTCCTAAAACCTTCCGTCTTCATAAGGTCTATGAGGGTAGAAATTATTTCTATTACACAGAAAAAGAGACTGAGGCCTACAGTGTTCACATAAATCCCCGAGCCTGTCATCCACTTCCTGTTGTCTTTCTTTGCTAATGCTTAGACTATTGCATACAGGACTCAGAGTCTCACCCACCCAATGAGTGTGGGAAGCTAGTGGCCCTCTGTAAACCTTCAGTGGTTTATTCAACTGCAGTGTCCGGCCCGTTGGTGATGTTTTCCCCCTCAGGTTGTATGAATTGCTGTGGCAACTAAGATGCACGCCACCATTTCTTCTCTGCCATTTAGATATTACAAACCTTGGATAGTTTTCAAGCAAGGCAGCAAAAAGCCTTCCACAAGCGAGTTCATGCCAGGAGGAAACAAAACTCTATTGGCAAGGACTAAACTACAGCTTGTCAAAGACATGCGTACTATTTTCTTCCTAAATTCATGTTGTCACTTGTCAAGCAATATGTGAGTATAAAATCTTTTGTAATATTTGTTTTGGAGATTTGCCGGCAATATTATTATGCTATAATACTCTCGTGTCATTAAGGAATAAGGTCCAGGTCCTGGGAAGGAGATGTATAAAGATACAGCTCACAGGATGTTGACTCATGTGAAATTCTTTTCTGGATTAAACTCTTAAATCCCGTTATTAATTTAAAACCAAGGCTGAGAGTATAATGTATTTGGTGAGGTGTTTTGATCCCCAGGGCCCACATGAAAAGCCAAGCATGGTGACACTCACTGTAATCCCTTGTGATGACAGATATCCATGGGGTTCATTGACTGCCAGCTTGGTCTACTTGGTGAGTCCCAGGCCTGCAAGAGACTTTATCTCAAAAACAAACAAACAAACAAACAAACAAATAAACAAAAAAAAACTTATGCTGTCTGAGGAGTAACATCTGAAGTTGTTCTCTGGCCTCCACATGTATTCATGTGTACCACCACGTACATGAAAACACACAAAAATCTAAAGATTTGTTTTTATTTATGTGCATATATCTGTATGAGTGTATGCCACATACCTGTGGGTGCCTGGGGAGGCCAGAAGCAGACATCAGATCTCCTGGAGCTGGAATTACAGGTGGCTGTGACCTACCCAACGTGCGTACTGGGAACTGACCTAGGGTGCTTTTGTAGAGCAACAATTGTTTTTAGCTGCCAAGCCACCACTCTAGCACCCCCTCCCTGTTTCACTACCTCTGTGGTTGCCGCCATTGATTTAAGACCCAAGCTGAGCAGTCCATATCAATGACCAGGGAAGCCTTTCTTCTGGCTCTAGGAATTAACAACTTGGTTCCAACCCAGTCAGAACACAGCCTTCCCCTGGCCACAGCAACTGGTTCTGGAATATACCTGCAGCCTTGCCGGGCCAGGGAGATGGGTGGGGAGTCATGAGGGGTGAGAACATTTTCTTGTTCCTAAGAGAGAAGCAGAGGATTGGCCCCTCTCCACCTCAGGACATATGCTGCGTGGGATGCAAACCCTGGGATAATTACTGTGACCTCAATCCTCGCCCCTAGAGACTGGTGTTAGAACTGGATTCAGAAAATAGAGTAGTCGTATGTTATTGTAGGCCACCTGGAGTTTACTCCACTATTGGGTGCTTTTATGTATGCCAGCACACTTTCTTATTATGTAAGTTATCATAGTGAGTACCTGTGCTATACCCAGGGAGTCCTGACCAGCAGTAGCCATATCAATTTCCTTGGCCTAATTCCAACCTTACAATAATAGCATCACAAGAAACATATACCTAAGATACCTAAGATCATCATTAGCCATTTAACTCCACTGATGGGACTCCAAGATGCAAATAAAAAAAGGATCAGAATTTCTTTTCCCTCATTCCCCAAGAAGCCTTCTGATGTGTGTTTAAATAAAACCCACTGAGATGTATAGGAGTTTTTAGTGTTCAAGTGCATTTTAAGGTAGCTGCTAGCCTGAGCCCAGTGGAGAAGAATTTGCTGGGTAATTCAGGAAATGACCCAGTGTCATACTTATTTCTAGAATCGATAGGAACCCAATACCTCGGACAAGGTCTTCCTTGAACCCAACTATGGCCTTTCAATAAATAAGCTCATAAATAGAATAGATAATTTTCAAGAGAAACACAAATGGCCAATAGCTATTGTTAAACATGTTCAATGTCCTTAGTCCTCAGGGAAATGAAAATTAAAACTACTTTGAGATACTGCCTTGCCCAAGTCAGAATGGCTATTATCAAGAGATTTGACAATAAAAAGTGGAATGGATGTGGAGAAAGAGGGCCTTTATTGCTCATAGGAGTAAACATTGAAACCATCATGGACATCAGTGTGGAGATTTCTCAAAACATACAGAATAGAACTACCGTGCAACCCAGCTATTCCACTTCTGGGCGTATATTCACACAACTCTACCGTCTACCACAGAGATATTTGTGAATTCACACTTATTGCTGCTTCAGTGACTATAGCAAGGAAATGGAACCCACCTAGACACCCATCAAGAGATGAAGGATAAAGAGAATGTGGTGTGTATGCACGATGGAACTTTAGTCAGGGATGTGTGTACGCGTAACTCACTAGGTGTCAGTGGCCGGCTTCTGTAGTCACATTCAAGTGACAGTTCTGAGTGGCACACTCCTCCAAGCAGAGGAGGATAGGGACAAGTTCCCAGGGGCTGGAAACATGCAGAGAGATTTCCCCTACAGCCCTCCAGGGTTTCACGCTCAGGAAATTGTCAGGGGGCAGCTTTGGAGCATCGGCACAGGCTGCCCATGACAGGATTCGCCCTTTTGAAACTGAGGAAGACCTCATACCCTTCCTAAGGCTGGTGTGGGACCTCTTCCAGCTGGTCTTGTTGGGGGAATCCCAGCTCCTAGAATGTTGGAACTGCTTTGGAGAGACAAGACTCTCAGAGACACAGAGGTGCTGTCCCTGAAATGTGTACATCTGTTGTAAGCAATCTGTTTTAAGAAAGGTGAAATTCCCAAGTCCCACTCCCCCACCCTCACCCCGTGAAAGAAGTTGCTGAAGGCAGGAAACAAACGAGAGTCTGGCAGGAAGAGCCTCCCCAGATCACATGCCCAGGTCTGGCTGCTAAATAGGAACACTCTGCTAAACAATGGAGGCAGGAGGGTTTTCTGGTAAGGAAGAGTGATGCGATGAGCAAGGCAAAGGCTGGCAAGAGCAAGCGCCTGTCCCTTGGGTGTAATAGATCTCCCCAGACATCCCATTCTAAAGAAAGCTTAATTAAATTTAATGGATAAACCTCTCTCGGTGCTAGGAGGCATTTTAATGTGGTATTTCGGCTCTGGGTAGACAAAAATCATTCTTCCTTGCCTCGCTGCTCTCCTTGAAATGAGACAAAGTTCCTGACTGGCACCGTAACTCTCACGATGGCCCAGCATCCTCATATCTGCCCAAAAACCCCCTTAAAACACCCGAGAGGGACATCACCCAGACCCTGGGCTGCACACGCCAGTGGGGACCTCTACATGGGAGGAACACTGGTTATCTTGAGTATCTTGGTATTTCCAGCTGTCTAGCTGAGGGTCTGGTGCAAATGTTATTTGATGCATAAACAAAAAGAAGAAACTAGGGAGGGAAACAAACAGGGAAGAAAAGAACAGAAACAAGAAAAGAATTCATTGGCTAGAAAGAGTGATAGATAGAGAATGTCATGTCTCAGGTAGAGAGGAGGAAAGTGAGAAAATATGTTGGTGGGGAGGAGAATGCAAGGGAACTACATGCTGGGCGCCACGTTGGTCATGCAGTATTTCTTCCATCCTCTCTCTTTGCACCTCTTCAGGTCCTCTATCACTGCTGGGACTCAAGAGAAGTTGGCTTTACTCCCAAGTGGGTCTGTTTGACTCAGGTGAATTCCATTCTCTTGCCACAGACTGGTTCAAGAGTGATCACACGAACTGACCGAGTCCACAGAATGAATGAAAAGATATGGTTTGCTTGCAGGTCCTGGGAAAATCTGCAGAAGTGATTCACTTCCTTATTTTAAAGCCCGGAAGTACTGCTTTCACCCTGTGACGGGTCTAGACTGAGGCCAGCACAGTAGACAGGGCAATGGACTTAACACTGAAGAGGCAGGTGGAGGCCCTGGATAAACTATCTGCTAGAAGCCCATCTGACTCCTGACATCCAGTTAAGGGAGACTAGCACAGACGTCATTTTTCTGGCCAGCTTAAGTAGGATGTCCAGTTAACTACAGCTGAAAGCACTCGAGTTGATCAGACCTCAGCGATGGCTGCACTTTGAAGCACAGGTAAGGTGCCGGACAGGAGCTGATGATGTGGGGAGGGAAAACGGAGGACACTCCAAATCATTACAGTACATTAGCAGTGACTCTCTAGTCTGCACCCACCACCAGGTCTACCAGGTCCTGTGACGGATTCGTTGGCCAAACCTCACCTTGTCTCTATCGGTGCTCACGGGAAGGAAAGGTCAGAGTTCCCCTAGCTCTTCTTCTGGTGTGTGACTGTGAACTGTGTGCTAAAGGGGGGAGGGTTGTTAACAAGAACTCTCATCTCATACGGTTCTCACGGAACTTCTGGGTACATGAAATGCAACGTAACTCCAACGGCCAGCAAATGCAGCGACACAGATGCCACCAGGAAAGGTGTCCTGCCACAGCCATCCGAACCAGTTTGCACTCCCTTCTACAGCTCTGTCTGCACATGGGTGGCGATGGTTCCTGCTGCCTTAAGCAAACACTGTACTTCACCATCCAGTGATGACCTCAATCAAACCGTATAGCTCCTTCCTCCCCCGGGCTACACCTAAAACACAGTTAGGTTGGCTTACAGTAAAAGGAACAACACAACGAAGTAATAACAGTGCAAAGTGAGAGGGGAAGGTAGCAATTTATTGTACCAGCAAAAACAATGAAAAGCTACTGTGACTGAGCCCAAACTGGTTCTGAATTGCCTAAGAGTCAAAGCAAAGACAGGAACTTTTGTTTGCTTGCTTCTTTCCTTCCAAGACAGATTTTTTTTTTTTTTTTTTTTGCTCTATATCTCAGGCTGTCCCAGAACTTACTATGTAGCCCAGGGTAGCCTCACTCTTGTAACAATCTTTCTACCTCAGCTTCCAAACACTGAGGTTACAGGCATGAGCCACCTTATTTAGCAAGGGACTGATTTTTAAGACCAACACCATACAAAGCATTATGCCAGGTGATGTAAGAGTTACAAAAAAATATAAGCTATAACTCCCACTCTTGAAGAGTTTCCAAGATAAGTTGTGGGAATGCCTTTATTATAAATGATTGTAGCATAGCCACTTGGGATCCAATACATGTACTATTGCTGTCTAGAAAAAAATCTATAGCAGCAACAAAGGGAGAAAGATTAGTCATAGCTTTGAAAAATTTCACTGGAAGAACGACTATGTGACTGTAGCTTGAGTGGAGTTGGAATTTGACAATTGGGGGCATGTGATAGGCAGAGCAAGAACACAGTATAGTAAGGGTGAGTGGAGTTCTCCATGGAAGGGTGGTTGTCAGCCAGTGAGAATTAAAGAGAGCAGGGCATGACCCTGCTTCCCTCATTCGAGGGAAGGCTATATCAGGTGCGCCAATTATAAGCGGTACTAATCAGTTTCCAAAACCCCCGATTATTATGGGTATTACTATGAAGAAGATTATAACGAATGCGTGGGCAGTTACGATTACGTTGTAAATTTGATCGTCGCCTAGTGGGGCTCCTGGTTGGCCTAGTTCAGCTCGGATAAGGATGCTAAGGGCTGTTCCAACTATTCCCGCTCAGGCCCCAAAGATGAGATATAGAGCGCCAATGTCTTTGTGGTTTGTTGAAAAGAGTCAACGGTTGACGAACATAGGTAAGGTGGCCAAGTAGGTATTAGACTGTAAATTTAAAGACAGAGGTTTATCCCTCTTCTTACCAAGCCTCAGAGTGAGTATTCACGTCAAATTGCAAATTCGGAGGAGTAGGATATTTTCCCTCCTGAGGCTTCTCCTGCCTTCTCTTTTTTAAGCGGGAGAAGTAGGTTGAAGCCAGTATTAGGGTGTTTAGCTGTTAACTAAGATTTTGCAGGTTGAAGTCCTGCCAACCTAGTTGAGGATTTAGCTTAATTAAAGTAAATGATTTGCATTCATTTGCTGTAGGGAGTAGTCCTACAATCCTTATCAGAAGTTAAACTTGGCGTTTTCTTAGGGCTTTGAAGGCTCTTGGACTAGATTATCCTAAACTTCTTAGATAGTGAGCAGTGGTGTTATGGGGATGGCTATAGTGCTTAGGATTGCTAGAGGGGGGAGTAGAGGTGAGAGTTTGGGTTTTAGTTGTTGAGGAATTAGTTTTGAGTTGTTGTTGGTGGGAAAAATAGTAAGGGAGGTTGAGTAGATTAGGCGTGTGTAGAAGAATAAATTTAGTAGTGCTATTAGGGCAATTAGGCTGGCTATAGGGATGCTGTTGTTTTTTAGTAGCTCATTGATAATGAGTCATTTGGGTATAAATCCTGAAAGCGGGGGGGGGGGAAGTCCTCCTAGGGATAGAAGAATAGAGGCTACTGGGGGTGTTATTATAGGGTACTTATTTCATGATAGAGATGTGGAGTTAATTGTTGTGTGGGAGGATGTTATTAGAATTAGGAATATTGAAGTTGTTATTAGGATGTAGATAATGAGGTTTATAAGGGTGAGGAGGGGGTTGTAGGGTAGGATAGCTACTATTCATCCTATGTGGGCAATTGATGAGTATGCTATGATTTTTCGTATCTGTGTTTGGTTTAGTCCTCCTCATGCTCCTATAAATACTGAGATCATTGAGATAGTGGTTGTAAGGTTGGGATCTAGTGGTTCATGAATTTGGTAAAGGATGGATAGAGGAGCAATTTTTTTGTCGTGTTAATAGGACTAAGCCTGAGTTTAGGGGGGCCCCCTGGGTTACTTCTGGGAGTCATGTGTGGAAGGGTGCTAGGCCTAATTTCATTATTAGTGCGATAAAGATTATAATTATGGTAAGTTTATTGGTTTGTGGGTGGAGGCTTCAAGATCCTAGTTGAATAAGGTTTATAGTAATGGCTAATAGTATAATCATTGAAGCTGTAGCTTGTGTTAGAAAGTATTTTGTGGCAGCTTCAGTTGATCGTGGGAGTTTTTTGTATATGAGGAGGAGAATTATGGCTAGTAGGCTTATTTCTAATCCAACTCATATAAGCAGGAGGTTTGAGCTTAATATTGTTACGATTGGTCCTAGTAGGATAGTTAGGGAGACTATTAGAAGAGTTAGGGGATTTATTAGTATGGGAGGGATTTAAAGCAACATTTTCGGGATATGGGCCCGATAGCTTTATTAGCTGACCTTACTTTGTTAGGATGGGGTGTAGAGGTAGCACGTAGAATTTTGAGTTCTTAAGTACAGGTTCAATTCCTGTTGTCCTAGAAATAAAAGGGTTATAACCTTTATTATTTACTCTATCAAAGTAACTCTTTTGTCAGACATATTTCTAAGTGTAGGGGGGAATACTTGAGAGAAAGATTGGTAGTGAGATATATCATATGCCTAGTGCTAGTGTGAGGGGTAAAAAGTTTTTTCATAGGAGGTGTATTAGGTGATCGTACCGAAATCGGGGGTACGAGGCTCGAATCCACAGGAATAAGGAAGTTAGGGCTAGGGCTTTTATTATGAAATCTATGGTAAATATTTCTGGGTGGTTGTTGTGTAGGGGGGCTATGAAAAGGATAGTTGATAGGGCGTTTATTAGGATGATGTTGGTGTATTCTGCTGTGAAGAATAGGGCGAAGGGACCTGCAGAGTATTCTACGTTGAACCCTGATACTAGTTCGGATTCCCCTTCAGTCAGGCCAAAGAGGGCCCGATTCGTTTCTGCTAGTGTAGAGATATATCATATTATGGCTAGGGGTCAAGTTGGAATAATTAGTCATATATGTTCTTGAGTTGTGATTAGGGTGTGGTCATCGAGTGGCACTAGGGTCAGTTGGATGCTGTGCTCTGGATTTTAAACTTCACTCTGCAGGAAATGAGGAAAAGCTACCGGAAGTTTCTTAGTAGGAAAGTGGTATGAACATAACCGTTCACTGAATAATCCATCTGGGTGGTGCCTTTCCCAGGATAAGAATTGAAAGTGTGGTTGCGTATTCAACTAGTACATTTCCATCAGAAACTTACCCTTCTCTGGTGCCATTCTGCGTTCACTTGACAATTTTTCATCACATTGATTCTAAGTCAGTTATTCCCAAAGAAAAGACAGAAATTCATCATCTTCCCCTTTATGATTTCCTCCTCTGTCATCAAACACATCAGCAGGCATGAGTTTTATCATAATTCAATTCACGCCTTCCACCCACCTTAATTACATGCATTTCCACTTGATAATAACTCATGGGAGTATTCTCCAAGACCAGAAAGTTAAACTTCTCTTTGACTTGGCAAATATTTCGGGAGAGTTCCTACAGAGATCCACAGGGCAGGAAGTTGCCTTGTGTTGTTTTTCTAGGAGTGTGAGCAATATATCTTGTCAGGGAGGAATCAGGATTCCTCCACTGGGTGCAACAGTGGAGTTCAGTGCTGGAGGCTCCCCTGGAATCAACCTTTGGCACTCAGTGAGGGCAAGACCTCTGAAAATGACTTCCTGCCAGCAGCCACCACCAAGAGCTTTGCTTCCACCCATCCAAAGTGTTAACCCTGATGCCAGTCACTATGAGTAAGGACCACATGAGTTGAAATGGTTTGCTTGTTCAGGAGCAGGATCTCAGGGGTGCATCTTGGTTGTCTCTGAACTGGCTGCTACTCCTTAACAACCATCTAATTTAATGGCAGAGGCAGCTCTCTCTCCAAAGCAATCTCTCAGTCCTCCAGGCTGAGTCAAATGCCCACCCTTCCTCTGTGTTATCACACAATATCTTGTATATTTCTCCATAACCATATGACCCCATGCTATAGTATCTAAGATCTGGATTCTTAATAAACACCATGAGAGTTATGCCTATAATTTAATTCTGTATTCCTACTGACTGTATGAGAGAGATGCCCTATCTTCATTTTATTGGTGAGGAGGATGAAGCCAAGCATGGTTAAGTGACCTTTCCAATGTCACAGCCTGGGAGACCTGGAAGGCCTTGCTTTCACACCTTTTGACTTGGAGCCTTGGTCTTAAGTTCTTTGCTATAGTGGTATGTGGCTTCCGTAAGATGTGATGGGGCATCCGTGTTACTCCCTTTCTCATCAACTCCACCTCTAGTTTCTGAGGATTCTCTGTGGTAGGTCAACTCCATGCCTTTTCTATTCCTGCCTCCCAGCACAGCACACAGTAAATAAAGGAGTTTAAGCAGCCAAAGGCAGCTACGTGGGTAAGGGCTTGAGATCAATGGCAGTTCCCGCCTGGAATTCACCAGTTTGTATAAAACCTGCATCTCAGTGCTAGTTGGACAGTCATCATCTCTCACAGAGAGGAGACCCTGTCTACCTGACCCCTAACTGAGGAGCTCAGCCAAAAACAGTTTCCCTCCAGGTCAGATGAACCAGGTTAGAAAGAATTTCCAAGAGAACACTGGAAAAGAAAATGAAACTCTTTAAAATATATTTTCTTACCCTTTCTCCCACATAAATACATCTCCAGCAAGCCTTGGACATATGCTATTTTGTTTCTGAGTAAGAGAAACCCATTTCTGAAGGCAAGTGCCCAAGGCTTTGTCCAAGTGAGGACATTATCTTCCCTCTACTGGGCAGCACTGCTCTCTGTCCAGTGGTGCTAAAGCTCAGACCCTCGATCTCGACCATAGCAGGACCCTCCCTGGCATGGATAAACTCCAAGGGAATTCTTACCAGCATCCCTTTTGACCTGGTGGTTCTTGCGATCTGCACCCTAATCTGACAACAGGGGCAGGCATAATTCTAAGTTTCATACTTTTTAAATTTTTAATCGAAGACACAGTAAACAGAAAAACTGAAGAGTGAGTTTTCCTCCAAAGATTCTCAGATAGTGAAATCCATCAGGGAATCTTTTTTTTGTCCCCCAAAGTTCACAGTGCGTCCCATGTAGAGGGACTATCTCCTCAGCACGGGGCTTTCCAGTGTCTACATGACAGCATGAAATACAAAGACGTGTTTGGTTTGAGGTTGAAAGCAGGCTTCCTCTCAGGAAGATGATGTCCTCTGAGTCCAGCAGGGCATTCTGGGTATTATGACAAAGGGAAGGGCACGTAGCATAGTTAAGAAACACACAGGAAGTTGAGAGTCAGCAGAAAGGTGTACATGAAAAGAAAGGAGGTTATAACCAACAGGATAAGAGCAGTGCTTTGGAGAACCACTCTGTGGTTTTGCTTTTTGTTTCTGTTTTTGCTGAACTGGGAAGTTTTCTCTTCATTACCCCAGATGACTCAGACTCAGGGGACACTTGCTACTTCTAGATACCTAGGTCAGGAAGATTCTGGGGAAGAAACAAAATGGTATGTCACCCATTGGGGTGACCCAGAGCAGTGAAGGGGTGCTGGCTATGGAATGTAGGTCTGAAACCTGTTGTGGAATCCCAATCAGAGACAGCCATGGAAACCTGAGTCACTGCAAAGCTCACCCCAAGAGACTGGGAACACATTTCTTCCCATGTGTGTTTGAAGGCCCTGGAACAGTGGTTCTCAACCTTCCTGATGCTGTGACCCTTGAATAGAGTTCCTCATGTTGTGGTGACCATTCCCCCTAACCCCCTCCGGCCGCAAAATAATTTTTGTTGCTACCTCATAAACTATAATTTTGATACTGCTGTGAATCATAGTGTAAATATCTGTGTTTTTCCATGGCAACCGTTGTTCCACCATCAAAGGAATTGTGACCCACAGGTTGAGAACCACTGTTCTAGACACAGTGGCCTTTAGGGACAGCCACAGCCACCTGCAGGATGTGAGAATATTTGCACAGCTGAGATCTGAATTCAAGATCCAGGAGGTGCTCTGTAGAGTGCACTTTGGCTTACTTCCCTTTTAAAATAAAACAGATCATTTTCTGAGATTATTATAATTTTGACTCCTAGAATTCTGAAAAGTGCAAGGTGAATGTCAAATTCCTTTACATCTCCTCCTCCACAAAAGGTGATCGAATGTATTTTAAAGACGATTTGTTGTTGTCGTCGTTGTTGTTTTCACTGAGACAGGGTCTCCCTATATATCTTATTTAGCTGGTCTTGAACTTACAACCTCCCAAGTGCTAGAATTATAGGAATATGCCCTTTCACCTAGGGCTAAAAGAGAAATCCTTGACTTGGGAGAATCTCAGGTTTTAGAATAGGGGTTGGATATCAGTGTGACACATGAAGAGACTGACTGAGAAGTTTACATCTAACCTGATTCACATCTTCACACATGTGCAGTAGGGGAACAGAGGGCTCATAAACCCTGAGTTTATGAGCTGAGCCACCAGAAGAACTCTTGGCCTGGAGAAGCACAGCCATGGTTTTTGTATTTTATTTTTTAGGTGTGTGTGTGTGTGTGTGTGTGTGTGTGTGTGTGTGTGTGTGTGTGTGTGTGTTTAGTGTCTACATATTTGGTGCTTGTGTACGTGTGTGTGTAGGTGCCTGTGGAAGCCAGGATTTGGTATTGGGTGTCTTATTCTATCACTCACCATCTTATTTTTTGAGACAGGATCTCTCACTAAACCTGGGCCTCGCCATTGTGGCTACCCTGTCTGACCAGCACACCCCAGGGATCCTCCTGTCTCTTTCTTCAGCACTGAGACACAAGTGTTATGCACAGAGCCATCTCCTCAGTCCCCGGACACAAGTTTTGATATGTCCGTTTCTTTCTTGGTAGCCTCTTCTGTCTAGGAGTTTGGGCAACAATATGTCTTAATGAACAAGCGGGAAAATGGGGCTTTAAAGACAAAACCAAACCCCTGAAAATAAGTTGTACCTGGGAGTCCTGAGGATTGTGAAACTTTAGGAGTGAAAGGGAGAAGATGTGATTCTTCGGAGCTTTTCTTGCTTCTTCCCTCCAGCCCATTCTTTCATTCCCTATAGCTCCCCACCAATGATTCCTCCTAGGTATTAGAAGCTGTTTGGTGACAACCCCAAGCTGAGGGAGACAGGAGACAAGACACAATAAGCATTTCAGAACACATCTCACAATGTGATCATCAACGTGTCATATGGGGCCGGCTTAGTTAAATAAAATGTGAGAGCCATATTAACGACCCTTCTGGCTGTCCAACATAGCATTTTATTTTCCTTTCCAAGGAGGCAGAGCGGAGGGCCAGCAAATAAATTATAGATGAAACCCCCATCATATGTTTATAAATACACTAACATTAGCATTTTACTTTCTCATAAATCTGCAGCAAACATTCAGGCACAAGATAGAAAGCCCTGTAAAACAATGATATATTCTCTGCTCGCAGGCACTGACTAGTGGCCCATTCACTCCTGGCGCCGTTCTTTGAACACGCTCCCTCGGCTCCTGCCCCCTCATTTAAAATCCATTTTAATTTAAAGATGCGCAAGGCAGTGCTCCTGGTACATTTACTCAGCCTAGTTATACATCATGGAGCAAGGAAAAGAAAATTGTTTCATCTAGAGATACGGTTCAATGTGGTCACCACTGAACAGTGGAGTAATTACCATATCAGGCCCACTCAAAATGCACTCAGGGTGTTCTGTGACCTATCATCTGCTAATCTGCATGGTGAAGTATAGCTTCATAACTATAAATTGCTGACTTAATTAAAACCAGGACCTTTCTGTCATTTAATTACAGGGAGAAAGGTTATTGCTTAAATGCAATTTTCCAAATGTGATTTCTTAACAGTTATTAACTGCTTCACCATCATTTATTGTTTCAGATTTTTCAATTTGAAAATACTCCCTGTGACAGAAGTAATGACTTCATGAAAAACTCAATCTAGAGGGAGGCCAGCCAGCCCATTTGTTTCTCATAACCGAGCCGATGGGAAACTGGAAAATGTCACCAGAGGGTCCTGGGATGGCTCTTACTCCCGGGGAGCAATTAAAACCCAGGAGGTTGTAGCAAAGATGGGGTGAGGTTTGCAGACATTTTAAAGGTGTTCCCTCCCTCCCTGCCTCCCTCCCTAGCTGACAGGTGGGTTTGCCTTGTAAAGTATGAGCGTGGTGGTGTGTTGCAGGAAAGTTACCCCCGGACTGCACTCAAGGCAGCCTATGGTGGTGTGAGCTGAAAGGGGCCATGAAGGCCACACCTCGGGTCTGTCGCTGGAGCTAGACGTGGTCTTTATGACGTATTTCTGCAGCTAAAATAGAATGCAGATCTACCGCAAGTTTGGACTTGGTAGGGAGCCATGCCACTACATCTTCTTCCCACGCCCCGTTTTGATCCTTGAATGTTTGCGTCTTCTCTTTTTCTGTTTTATTGTACGGCGCCCGGAAGTTACGCATGTAGGTCCCAGTGACTGGTGAAATTGCCCAGTCAGATAACCTGGACGAGTCATATCTTCAATAGCAGGAGGTTTATATACTTTCCCAGTTCCCGGTGGAGAGCTGTGACAGCAGAGAGGAGACGGATCTTTCACTTCATGTTGCAGTGCTAGCGCCAGCTGATGCAGGAGGTTTGCTGTGGTAGGATGCCTGTACCTTCCCTGGCCCTGGCAGCTCTATGCTAAAATGAATAAACACACTTTCTCTGCCAGGACCAGAAAAACCCCAGACACGAGCTGCCTGAAGTTTCCATTTTGCTATGGAGAGGGTTAAAGCTGAAGCTATCCAGACGAAGAAGCAAAAATTCTCCAAACTTCAGTGTTTTGTAGCCATTTCTTTTGGCTTTATTCATTGTGGCAGATACATAAAAATGAGTAATGGGGACATCATAAAATCTTAATCAGATTATTAATAATCCCTTTTGCTCTCCATCAGCAACGTGCTTTGCAGTTTTCAAAGTGTCTGCATACACTTTACCGATTTCAGTTCAATTAAGCAAATATTTTAGTAACACAGGAAGCTAGGACTCCTTCACCACAGTCGATCAAGGGCAGTCATCTGCTTCTTAGCCCAGTTCTAGGAGGCAGAAGGGAAGAGGTTTTAAATAAAGCCAAAATTACCCCCACCCCTTTTGCTTTTTAAATTGAGTTTCTTGTTTGACTATCCTATACGTGTACATCGTGCATTCTGATGACCCTCTCGCCCCACTCTCTCTTATAGCCCTCCATCCATTTGGTTTAACCAGGGCCATCTGTGTGACCATTGGACTAAAGTATCCATTGCAATCTGGTGTGTATGCTGGTGGGCACACAAGTAAAGACAATGGTTTCTCTCGGTCTCAAACACTCAGTAGCATAGTTCAGCCATGAAGGGTAGAACCCCGAACCCCTCCTCCTTTGGCACCTGACTTTCGACAAGCCCATTCTTGGGCAGACCCAGGGTGGGCACCTGCAGTTGCTCTGAGTTCATGGTTGCAATGGCTGTGCCTTGCCCAGAAGTTGGCATTTTGTAGCGCCTCTCTCTCTCTCTCTCTCTCTCTCTCTCTCTCTCTCTCTCTCTCTCTCTCTTTCTCTTTCCTCCCCCGCCCCCCACTCTCTGGTAAGAAACAAAGACACATTCAAATTTAGTCAAAGAGAATATACATGAAGTTGAGCGCAAACACTCAGAGCGTTCAGTGAGCACACCAACAGCCAAATGGACGGGACCAGGGAAGCTGAGGTTTAAGCATGCTCTGTGTCTGTAGAGCGCATGCCTCCAATTACCTATGCTGTTCCATGGGCTCCTGTCTTAGTCAGGGCTCCAGTTGCTGCAATGAATTACCATGGACAAAAGCAACTCGAGGAGGAAAGGATTTACTCCATTGTACACTTGCAGGTGACCGTCTATCACAGAAGGAAGGCAGGACAGAACCTGGGCAGGCAGGCAGGGCAGGAACTGGAGACAGGAATGGAAACAGAAGCCACAGAGGAATGCCACTTACTGGTTTGCTCCCAATGGCTTGTCCATCCTGCTTTCTTACAGGATCCAGGACCAGCACCCCAGGGGCAGCACCACCCACAGTAAGCTGCAGCCCTCCAACATCAAGCATCAATCAAGAAAATGCTCCACAGGCTTGCCCATGGGGGAATCTGGCGGGGGCATTTTTCTCATTGGAGGTGCTCACTTCCAAGATGAATCTAGCTTGTCAGTTGACATAAAGCCAGCCAGCACACCTTCTTACTCATTCTGTTTTTGGCCATTTCCCCTACCATCTCTTTTCATGCTTCTACATGGCAGCCATCTTGGATCCTTAGTTCTGCCATTCATTACCAGCTTCTGTTTCTTGGTCACATTCCAAGAAGAACAATCTGGTTATCTAGGACTGTCATGGTTTAGGAAAAAAAAAAAAACCAAACAAACAAAAAAAAAAAACAAATTATGGGCCACTAGATAGGTGTGTCTTAAGACAGGGAAAGGGATAGAGTTATGTTCTTTAGGGCCTAGGAAAATGGTTTGGCCAGCAAATTGCTTGCCATACCGGGGTGAGGACCTGAGTTTGATTCCAGGCACCCAAGTAAAGACACAGGCATAGTGGTCCACATCTGTAGTCCCACTACTGGGGAGGTGGAGACAGGAGGCTCCCTGGAGCTCACCGGACAGCTATCTTAGCCTAATTGGCCAGCTTCAGACCCCTTTGAGAGACTCTGTTTCTAAAACAAGGTGAACAGCTTCCTGAGGAACAACACCCAAGGTTGACCTCTGACTCCCACACATGTGTAGATACACCCAAAAGAACACACACTGCATGCATGTACCTGCATGTGTCTATGTTCATAGCAGCTTTATTTGTAATAGCCAGAAGCTGGAAATAACCTAGATGTCCCTCAACTGACAAATGGATAAAGAAACTGTGGTACATTTACACAGTGGAATGCTATTCAGCTATTAAAAGCAAAGACATCATGCAATTTGCAGGCAAATGGGTGGAACTAGAAAAGATCATCCTGAGTGAGGTAACCCAGATGCAGAAAGACACACATGGTATGCACTTACTTGTTTTTTGTTTGTTTGTTGGTTTGTTTTTAGATTTATTTATTACATACACAGTGTTCTGCCTGCATGTGTGTCTGCAGGCCAGAAGAGGAATTCAGATCACATTATAGATGGTTGTGAGCCACCATGTGGTTGCTGGGAATTGAACTCAGGACCTCTGGAAGAGCAGATGGTGTTCTTAACCGCTGAGCCATCTCTCCAGCCCAATATGCACTCTCTTGTAAGTGGATGTGAGCCATAAAGTGCAGGATAACCATGCTACAATCTACAGTTCCCCAAAAGCTAAGTAACATGGGGGCCCAAGGGAGGATGCTTGAATCTCACTCAGAAGGGAAAATGAAATAGGCATCTGAAAGTAGATGGAGGGAAAGAGAGGGGATGGGGAAGGTATCAGGTGTGGGGAGAGTGGAAGGTGTGGAGAGGACTGGGAAAGTAAACAGAAATCAGTGGAGGGACATCTCTGGGACAGGGTAGGCTCCCTGGAGTTTATGGGAGGCAACCCTAGCTGAGACTCCTAGCAGCAGGGCATATGGAGCCTGAAGTTGACACCTCATGTAGTCAGGTGGGGCTTCCGGTGGAGGGAGGGGGACACTAACCCACCCATAAAACCTTCCACACAAAATCTGTCCTGCCTACAAGCAGTGTAGGGATAAAAATGGAACAGAAACCCCTGTCACTATTAATAACACTCTGCTATGCTTGCAGACAGGAGCCTAGCATAACTTTCTTCTGAGAGGCTTCATCCAGCAGCTGATGGAAACAGATGCAGAACCCACAGCCAAATGAAGGAAATATAAACCTGTTTTTGTTATGATCCCAAGTGTGGGATGGGGAACGGTCTTGTGAGAACAAGTGAGGTTAATCCACTAGAAGACCAACCACCTCATGAGGGAACTTGATTGTTGCCAGCTGAAAAGATCCCTGAACAGACTCTGGGAGGAGATATATAAACGAGCCCAAAACTGGAGGCAGAGCCTTTGGGGACTTGGGGTAGTTTTTGGCTGGTCATCAATTCACTTCAAGATGATCCTAGAGAGAACCACTCTCTCTAGGAAGAGTGACCGTCTAGGGAAGGCTCAGGGCTCCAGGCTCCTGCTGAGGTTCCAGCAGAAGAAATCCTGCTGGCAATGCCAAGAGATCATTCCTTAGAACTGATATCCTTACAGTTTTCTTATTCTTTAATCTTCTTTTCTTACTGTTTTGGTTAGTTGGGTTATAAGGGACGTATGCTCGGTTAATAAGTTCATAATAAAATAACTGGTTAAGAAAACTAAACCTACAGACAAACAACAGACGGAGCTCAGAGAGTTTTGTGGAAGAGTTAGGAGAAGGATTGAGGGAGCTGGAGGGATCAAGGACAGCACAAGAAGACCAACAGAGTAAACTAACCTCATCTCAAAGGGGTTTATTGAGACTGAACCACCGACCAAAGAGCATGTGTGGGCTAGACCTAGGTCCCCCTACACATATGGAGCAGATGTGCAGCTTGTTTTTCATGTGGGTCCCCTAACATCGGTAGTAGGATCTGTCTCTGACTCTCTTGCCTGCCTTTGGATCCTAGCTGGGCTGCCTTGTCTGGCCTCAGTGCAAGAAGATGCACTTAGTCTTGCTGCGAATTGAGGTGCCAGGGAGGGTTGGTACGACCTGGAAGAGAAAAAGAGGGGGGTGTGGGGGTAGGGTCATGAGGGTGGGGCTGAAAGGAGAGGAGGGAGGTGGGTCAGTCTGTAAAGTGATTTAGTAAATAAATAAATGAAAATATAGATTCTCTAAATAGATTTAACATATAAATATATATTCTCTAAATAATAGCATAAATATATTTACTATTATATATATATATATATATATATATATATATATATATATATATATATATATATTAAGATCAACCCATATATATACATGTTTTTTTCTTTGAAACAGGGTCTCTCTTTGTATCTCTGGATGTCCTAAAACGTGCTACCCAGATCAGGCTGGCCTCGAACCCACAGAGACATACCTGCTTTTGCTTTCTGAGTGCTGGGATTAAAGGCATGTGCCACTGTGCCTAGCTCTATATTCTATTAAGTAACTGGTTATATAGTTTTAATGGCATGCAAAAGGTAATGCAAAGGGCATACATAGATGTGTGCGCTGGCTTTTGGGGTGTGTATATGCAAACTCATGTGCAGGTACACACACCAATGCACACTCATGCAGAGGCCAGAGGGGGATTTTGTGTCCTGCTCTATCACTCTCATCTTATTTCTCTGAAACATGTCTCTCATTTAGCCCAGTTCTTGCTGTTTCATCTAGACTGGAATCCAGGAAAGCCCTGGGCTCCTCCTGGCCTCACACCATCCACCCCAGCACAGAGGTTACAGGGAGAGCTTGCAACAATGCCTAGCTGCTTTACATGGAAACCAGGAGCTGAATGTGGGTCTTTGTGCTTGTGCAGCAAGCGCTGCGCCACTGAGTCATCTCCTCAGCCCAGTATGAGGACACAGTCTGTTCGTGTATGCTCCCTGAGGTTGAGCGACTCCACTGACCGACTCAAATGTAAGCATCAGTGGGGATACATTTCTCATTCAAGCCAGCACACACTCCTCTCTGTCAGGTTTCCTTGTTGTCTCTGTAGCAGCTTTATTCAGGTGTGATTTACACACTGTAAAGTCCACTTGTGTAAATTGTGCAAACCTTGCCTCAGAAAAAAACAAACAAGCAAAAAAAAAATCCACTCACTTCTTTTTATTACTAAATGTATTGTACAGAATCTATCCCTTCGCCAGCTGATAGATGGTAGGGTTGCTTCCACTTTCAGCTTATGATGAATACAATTGCTGCAAACATTCATGAACAAGTCTTTATGTGAACACAAACTCAGGAATAAAACAGCTCGTATTTGATGTCTCAGTCAGCTCAGCTTGCTAAAACTGAATGTCATAAACTAGTTGCTTTGTCAACAAGGGACATATTTCTCAAAAATCTTGGAAGCTGGAGGCCAGAGTGCCAATATGGTGTGCCCTGGTAAGGGCTCTCTCTCTCACTCAGGTGACAGCTATCCGCCTCTTCAGTGCAACATCTCCACACATAGCTTCTTATTCATTTTCTCTCCCACCCTGCCCCATGCAGGCCAATCACTTTACTTGTGGCTTGTTTTCGCCCACAAGCATTTTTTTTTCCAACAAGAGTCAAAATTAGTACTTGGAATTTAAAGGAGGTCGAAGCCAGAAAACTCAACCAGGTCCAAACCAATTGCAAAATCGTGTCCTTTCTGAGAACAACACCTCTATCCCCCAGGGGGTGTGGTGGGGGACGGGGCTGGTGCTACTCTTTGACCTGTCCAGGGCACAGAGTGAAAGGGGCCTCAGCTGCTTTTGCTCTGAGGGTTTGCCTGATTTCTCTGGATGATATTTGCCTCAGGAGTGTGACTCTTAGACATTCAAGCCATGCATGGTCCAATATCTAGAAAGAAATACAATTTAAATAGTTAAAATACAGATATAAGCGTGGTTTAAAATTTTCAGCAGGGCCTTGAGAAAAGACTGGAGATGAGAAGCAGTCCCTTTCGAATATACAGAGCAGGCATTGGCAAACCTGTGCACTCTGTCCTCAGACCACACTGAGTTCTGATCGAGAAGGTGCTACAGGCTGTTGTTGTTGTTTTTGTTGTTGTTTTCTTCCTAACATTGCCCCCATCTTTTTTCTTACTCAACACATGCCAGACGGAGACCCTCCCAAAGAAGGCAACTGTGCCATTCGAAACCAGTTACAGTCTGTCCTTGGAGATCTTCTCTAATATAAGAAAGCCATATCATGCATTCTTTTATATGCTTGAAGACTCTATCACCATAGTCATTTATTCTCCTGGCTTGGCTCTTTCTGAACAAACCACAGGAGTGAAAATATGGAATAGGCTTATTCTCTTTTATTTCTTCTCATTTCTGTTTTGAGATAGGCTCTTACTATGTAGCCCAGACTGACCTGGAAGTTGTGTTTCTCCTGTCTCAGCCTCTTGAATTGCTGGAATGTGAGTGTATGCCATCATGTCTGCGCTTTGTCTGATTTCCTGAACATAAGCCAGGTCTGTCTGCATTGGAAGGAGCTCTCATTCATTGTCATGTCCACCAAAGCATCCTTCATCTGTAGCTAGGGCATCTGAAATGGTCACAGAATGTACATTCATAATGCTTCCTTTTACTTTCTATAATTGCACTCGATAGTTTTGGTTCTTGGATTTTACAATGGCCACAAGAGAAACAATCCATTTTAAAAGGCAGAAGCAACAGATGACCTTTTGAGACCAGGTAATTTGACAGTTCAAAGGCATAGTGTACATAGCAGCTGCTCTTGACACATGTTCCTATAGTATAGTTCTGTTTAATATCATTTAAAAATATTAATATTATTGAGAAAATTCCTTAAGGTATTTATAAATAAAAACATGTTCAATCATTCTGTATTTGAAGAAGATTGCAATGTCCAAACACTCATCGCCTTTTGTTCTTGGGCTTCAGCATTATAAGATTAAGTCAGGGGAAATCTTTTACCATTAACTGTGCCATGAGGACAGAATAGAAGATGGGCTTGGGTATCCCAGGGTTCCAGTGCTGAATGTGGGAGAGGACTGCGGCCACTCTCACATCACTGTGGAGGGGAACTTGACTGAGTCTCCATCTCCCCCACATCCTTCTAATTTAAGTTCTTACTGATGCTAGCACTTGCCTCATGACAGTCCCACTGCGTTCTACATCAGTGTCACCTATCTGCTTCCTTCCAGTGAGTTTCTAACCATCTTCATTATGAATGGCTTCTTCCTCCCTTGTTGCCTTCATAATCCGGGTCATCTACACAAATGGCACTTCCTCCAAGCAGCCTTCTTGTATTTCTCTGGTTCTTTGAGGCTGTGTAACAGATTGACCCCCAAAGCAGTGGCTTAAGACAATAATAATCACTTACATGACCCAGATTCTGAGAGGCCAGACAGGGCTCAAGCAAAGAAATTATGAGTTTTGGCTGTTCTATGAGGGTCACTGTCCAATGAGCATCTTGAAGGCTATTCTGTTGTATACGTATTTGGTGCCCAAGCTGGAATGACCCAAACATCTGGGAGCCAACACAACTGGCTACTCAGAACATCTCTACGCTCTATGTATTTCTTCAGCATGGTCTCTTCACATGCTGGCCTCTGATAACCGGCCACCTTACATACAGCTGAAGATTCCTAGAATGCGTGTCCCAAGAGGAACCAATGGGCACATATGATGTTCTCCCAGTGAAGTTACTTCTTCCAAGAAAGCTACACAAGCCACTCAGATCCACCGAAAAGGGACACAGATATCAGCACCTAATGGGAATTAAAGAGTTGGTGAAAAACCATCACACTCTTATAAAAAACAATCACTTCCCAAATACATTTTACATCATTTTGTTATATAACGCATAGCATAGCATGCAATGCTAGCTGAGACTTCTGTTTCTCTTCTTAGTTCTTCAAAGTCTCACTGTGTAGCCAAGGCTAGCCTCCAGCTCCTTATCCTCTTGCCTCACCATGCCCCTCAAGTGTTGGAATCACCAGTGTGTGCCGTTACACCTGACTTTCACTTTGTGATGCCTTCAACCCTTACCAGACTGTACACCGGGAGAATGGGTGCTTTATGCATCTCATCCATCAATATTTCTTCTTGGAAAAAATGAGGGCAATTCTGAAGCGGTCACTTCAGGAGGACCGATATTTGTGGGAGACTCTACTCACTTTAGCTTTTCTATTTCTTTCTCTTCTTATTCTTTCTCCCACTAAAAAACAGTTATGACTCACTAGAGAGATACTTCAAGCCTGCAAACCAGCATAGTCGTGATCCGGCTCTTCCCATGCTTTTGAGAACAGACACTGACACACTCCGACCTCGCCACCCAGACATGCCAAAGGGGAGGCAGACATGTTCTGGCTGATCTGTTTGGGTCCTGGGTTCCTATTTGTTTGCTCACTAGCTTTGCTTTGCTTCATCCTTTTTGCTCTTTCTGGCCAGACAAGCTGAGATCTGGTCTGTTTCAGTGTAGGAGTGTTTATTAGTCTATAGTTCTCGGTAGTTCTCTCCCTGTGATTCAGCCAGACCCGTAACTAACTACTCGTCACTGCCACCGTTGTCTCTTGTCACAACCCCATGTTTCGATGATAAACTTCATTAGTGTCTGCACCTCCTTCCCCTACCTTTGAAACACTGTCTTCTCATGAAACAATTAGCTGTGCCCTGCATCCTATCACTTGGCTGTGTGACAGCCATTGTGGGTGAACTAAACAGTGAGAAAATGAAATTTTTTGACAATTTCCATTATCATCAACGGAGGTATTTACTTGTACAAATATTAAAGGTTATTTAAAGATGTACACTGACTTCATTTCATTAGTGGTTTGCAGAAGGTAATAATTGAAAACAACGACCTAGCCTCATTAGAATAAATTACCTATTCATTTTCTGAAAGAAAACTGCCATTTCTCCAGGCTGTGTTTTTAATTGTTTGCAATGGTAGAAGATGGAAGCAAAAACCCACAAATATTTCAGAACAGGTTATGTTCACATACTCTTCCCATCTAATGTAAGTCAGACAATAGTCTATTGTTCTGCAAACCTGACTGAGATGCCCAGTCAAATGAGATAACGAAATGTCAATGACATCAAAATACACCTTAAAAAAAAAAAAAAAAAAAAACCAGAAGCAACTGCTGTTAAATGTGTTTGTGGGGAGGGCAGTGGTTCAGTCTGTACGTACCTGTCACACAAGCATGAAGACTTGAGTTCAGATCCCCAGAGCCCACCTAAAACGCCAGGTTGGTGTCACACGCCTGTAATTCCAATGTCAGGGAGGCAGAGACAAGAGGACCTTTGGGGCTCACTGGCCAACTAGTCCTGCCAAATTGGTGAGGTCCAGTTCTGGTGACTTGCATCTCAAAAACAAAACAAAACAAAACAAAACAAAACAAAAAAAACATGGAGACCTAATAAGGAGAAAACATATAACATCAACCTTCTGGCTGTCACGCCAATTTACACACCATGTATACACACATGTACACACACACACACACCTTCATTAACTCTAGGTCTTGAGGCCTAACTAAATAAAAATCGTATGTGTACAAAGACTTGTCTACAACATGTTCATCCTAATATTATCATGGCCAGAAAGAAAAGACAATGAAAAATTGGAATGTACATAAGACTAGAGAATTGAAAATATAGTCTAGTGTAGCCACGTGATGGTTTGGAAGAAAGATGATTATGAGAACACAGTGTGAAAGAATTTGTATGTCCACGTGAGACAGTTCTCTCTGTAACAGGGATCAAAGCAGAGAATAAAGAGTATGCGCATTATGATAGTATGAAAAATAAGCACAATTACTTACATTGAAAAAGATGAAAAGGACATAGAGCTGATGGTGGCCAGGGTGGTGAGGTGGTTGCAGTTTCATTTTTCTGCTTTTAGGAGAAAGAGAACCAGGAATGTGGCCCTATTGGAGCACGATCAGCAATGGCTCTGCAGGCCAATCCGTGGCGTGGCTGCAAGGCCCAACACCACACGGAAGCTCGGCATGTTACTGCTTGTGCTGAGAATACTGGTAAAAAGAGACAAAGGCTCAGCTGTTCTAGTGCTGCATGGAAAGTTCTTTATGCTTCCAGTTCTAGGATCCTTGGAGTCAGTCCTTCCCCACTGTGATCTTTGATGCTAAGCCAGCCCCCTTCCCCATTCCCTGCCCCCCCAAAAAGTCTCAGCAGCTTAAAGCATTCTTATAAACCTCTCAGAAGATACCATCTTTTCTAACAGTGAATTAGTGAAAGGTTATCTCAGTCTGTATGTCATAGCCTTCCTCTCCCCTCCTAACCTCCCTGGGCAGAAAAGGGTCTCAAACAAGACAGCCATTTTCTTCAGGTTGCTTCTCGCAACTACAATCTAGTTGCTTTACTGCTCTCAGCACACTGATTCCCCCTCCTAGGTCAAACTCTAACCACTTTAGAACATTCTAGCAAGGAAAGAGGCCTAGGAAAAAAGGGGGAAGGGTGGCAACACTTCTGTTACAGCACATTGGGCTGAACCTTGGGCTCATAACCACTGCATGGGCTTGTTACTCAAACTTGGAAAGTGTTCCATGGTACAAAGCAGAGTCAGCCCCCCTCTCCCCTCCCAACACCTTTCTCCTCTCCCACTTCCTCTTTCTTCCCTTTCTTCCTTCCATCCATCCTTCTTTCCTTCCTTCCTTCTTTCCTCCCCTCCCTGCCTCCTCTTCCTCCTCCTCTTCCTCCTCCTCCTCCTCCTCTTCTTCTTCTTCTTCTTCTACTTCTTCTTCTTCTTCTTCTTCTTCTTCTTCTTCTTCTTCTTCTTCTTCTTCTTCTTCTTCTTCTTCTTCTTCCTGTTTGTCTGCTTTGTTTTTCTAGACAGGTTTCTTTACAGCTCTGGCTGTCCTGGAACTCACTCTGTAGACCAGGCTGGCCTTCACTGCAGAGATCTGCCTGCCTCTGCCTCTGGAGTGCTGGGATTAGAGGTGAATGTGGCCACCATCACTGGGCATCTTTTTCTTTCTTTAGAGGCAAGCTCTCATCATCTCATTATCTAGTCCTGGTTTGGAACTGCTCATTATTTAAAGCCAAGAAGGGTCAGGACACAGGGGGGGCAAGTAACAGTGTCTGCCACAAAAATCCACGTGTGAAGTGCCACGGTGGCATCCACAAACCAAAGGGATTACAGGTTATTTGGTTGGTTTTAGAGATATTTAAAAGTTTAAAGAAGCCGGGCATGGTGGTGCACACCTTTAATCCCAGCACTTGAGAGGCAGAGGCAGGAGGATTGCTGTGAGTTCGAGGACAGCCTGGTCTAAAAAGGAAGTCTAGGACAGCCCAGGCTAACACAGAAAGACCCTGTCTAGAAAAACAAAACAAACAAACAAACAAAAAAGTTTAAAGAATGTTCACTACCTCCAGAAAGCATTTTCTGCTGTCTAAATTCTTTCAAAAACATCTTTCCACTGTTTTGGGGAAAGAAACAGAGCAGCTGCAGCGTGGAAAGCAGATGGGAATAAGAAAGCAGGAGACTTTCCAGACTTCCCAGGGACCCCGCTAAGCACCACTCCTGCAAAGACTGCAAGCTCCAAAATAGAAACTTCATGAAACTTGCAAGGGCCTGCCTCCTGTAGCCCTCAGGAATCTTCATTTTATATTTAAAAAGCATTCACAGTGGTAACTTGGGCATTGGTACACGTCAATGCCACCAAGGCTGCTGCTGATATCTTTTGGGGTGGGGAGAGTGTGACATGCAGAACAAAGTGGACCAGTCTCTCTCTGCTAGGGAAAGGCCAGTTTGTATTCAGTTAGGGGGGCAGACGAGCCAATCATACATATACATGTGGCTGCAGGTGACCTAAAACCTCCTCTTTGTCCAGTTATTAGCTTCCCCACCCTAAGAGCTCTTCCTGTACCGCAGTCCTTTCTTTTTGTATTAGTGATGAGGTACAGAGATCTCTGGGAGGGGCTGATCAATGCAAAACGCAATCCCTCCTATTCTTTCCCCAAAACATCTTTCACAAACTTTTTATGAAGTGTTTCAGTCTTACAAAAGATACAGTTTCCATGGTAAAAAGTTAAATTAAAAAAAATATTCGGCAGTAATTGAGGGAGACACCTGACAGAGACCAAAGGCCTTGGCACATCTATGTATATAGTTCAGTGAATACCTGTGTGTTCATTACCCGCTACCAATCACACCTCTTTACTTGTCCTTGGAAGTAACTGCCATCTTTTTTGGGTTTTGTTTATTTGTTTGTGTATATATATATATATATATATATATATTTGAGACAAAGTTTCTCTGTGTAGCCTTGGCCATCCTGGACTCACTTTGTAGACCTGATATCTGTCTGCCTCTGCCTCCTGGGTGCTGGGATTGCAAGCGTGTGCCATCTTAAATATGGTGCATACCATTCCCAAGCACGAGATGTTATCTGAATGTATCCCCAACCACTTCAGCATCCTGCTTGTCTATTCTTAAAGGCTATTATCATTTTTTACCAAATCTACTTATTTGTTGATCGCCTACTTCAGGCCAAGGGCCACGAGCACAGTCTTTTAACCATGTTCTTGCCTCTAGAGCTTCTGCCTGCTCGTCCTCCTCCCTCAATGGCCACGTGTGTTCTACAATTCAAGAAGGTCAGACAGTTTTCTGTTAGCTGTGTGAAAGGCTAAACCCTTCAGAAGAGCATCCAAAAACTTTCAGAAATTTGGAGGGGTTTGGACAAGGGTTAGGTGGGGGCAGAGTTCCTGCCGGCCTCACAGTCCAGGGGCCTCTGCACAGGTTCACATAGCTGCGGCAGCAGGAGCGGGCGGGGGCGGATGGGGGGGGGGGCGCTCCTCTCTCTCATTAGCAGGAGGAAGTCAGCAGCCTCACCAAAACCTCATCTCCAGGAGTCTAGTGTGCTCATTCCTACAGCAGGCAAGAGCACGCTTTAAGAGCACGCTTTACCCAATCAAATCACTTTCATTCTAGTCATTCACGCTTTTTTTTTTTTTTTTTTTTTTTGAAACAGGGTCTTGCCAGGTAGCCCAAACTGGCCGCACACCGGGGATCCCTGCCCAAACACCCATCCCGGGGTCTGGGAGTATACACACGCACTGCCATGCTCAGCTCTTCGAGCTCTGAAATTCTTCGTGGTGCGTGGCTAACCAACCAGGGGCCACACTTCTTCTTGCCTAGCTCAGGATGCGAGATGACTCTCTGCTAACAGTGAAGATGCTAGCGTGCTATTGCTTCTTGGTACAGAGAAGAGCTGAGGCACCTGCACACTATGAGTCTGCAATAGCACAGGGGGCCTGTCTTTTCCTCTTTTTCTTTTCTTCCTTCCTTCCTTTCTCCCCGCCTCCACCCCAATATGCTCTAGATGCAGCGGGGTTTGTATTACCACGGAAGAACACCAATCTTGCAGAAACCTCCACACAACCCCCTTTCTCTTCTTCCTTCCTTCTCTCTCTCTCTTTCTTTCTTTCTTAAACAGACGGCTCACTATGGAGCCCAGGTGGGCCTTGAACTTGTAATCTCCCTACCTCTGCTTCTTTCTTCAGTGTAGGATTACAGAATCCATCTTACTATTTTTTTTCCGGGAATCAATACATCAGCCTACAGGTGTTTCCTGGTGATGATGTTTCTGTGGTGGGAGAGTGGGCCCTGCTTCACTGCGTCCTTCTTTGCCTCTTCTTAGCTGTACGGTTAGAATGGAGACCCTCAGCACAGGCCCCAGAGAGCCTGTGCACACAAGAGCTGCCTGCCACACTAAGTGAGAACGAAGCTTTACAGAATTTACTTCAGATTGTCCTGGGAGGGGGAGGTAAGCGTGTATTTTATGAGCCACCTAAAGGGTTCATCTGTCACTGCGACTCAGCCTATTGTCACTCTTTATCACTTAGTCTATTTATCAGAGCAACCGACTCTGAACGATGATCAGGGAATGTGGTGAGACTAAGCCGCTAACAATTGTGTGGACTTCACGATGGGCCGGGATCTTCACTGTGTGACAACGCACAAGAAAAACAGTTTAAAGAAACAAAGATTGATTTGGATTCACAGTCTCTGAGTTTTCAGGCCATGGGCTGCTGGCCTATGCCAAGGAGAGGGAGTGGGGAATCATGTCAGAAGGAAGGACGTGGTTGTTCACATATGGCGACCAGGGTGGGAGGGACAGCCTCGAGGCACATACTCTTCAGAGGCACACACCAGCCATTCCCGTGATTCAGTGAGGCCCCACTTGCTAGCAGCCTGCTGGGCTAGGCGCGCTTCTCTGTGCTAATGTGCTGAAGAGGTCAGTGCCCTCCTGATCTGCTCACCTCTCAGTGTCACCACTTGAAGCCACCAAGAGGGAGACTTCTTACCCAAACCATGACAGTTAACATACTACCTCAGTAATTAACCACAACAATATCTTAAGATGACCTTTGCAATCTGCTTTGTAATTGCACATTAGAGACATTTAAAAGTCTTCTAAAGTCCAGGAACTGGAGAGCAGCAGAAACGGACCATATTCAGGTTCAACCAATGCCCAGCTCACAAGTTACCCTAAGCTATTCTCTTCCTGGCATTTCTGTTTTAGATTCTCTCCCATTCTTCTGTCCCACCCCCATCTTTCCTTGATTCCCCCTCCTACACCCCCAGCACACACACACACACACACACACACACACACACACACACACACACACACACACCCTATTCCTCTTTCCCTTACCACTGAGTTTTACTTTCAACCAAGAAAGCTTACCGTAATGCAGAAGGTACTGCTTTGAGGTTTGGGTTCATTTCCTGCGAGTAAGCTGTAATCACGAATTTGGTAAGCTATTCTCTCTCTCTCTCTCTCTCTTCCTCTCTCTCTCTCTCTCTCTTCCTCTCTCTCTCTCTCTCTCTCTCTCTCTCTCTCTCTCTCTCTCTCTCTCTCTCTCTCTCTCTCTCTCCCTCTCTCTCTCTCTCCCTCAGTTCTTGCATCAGAATAACAAATAAATCCACAATAGTTTCTTACTTACCTTATACAATGACCGTGGGGTTCGATGAAAATAAACTGCATCAGATGGCTTTTTACACACTGTAAAACATTCAGGAAAGAGCAGTGTCAGTCTCTAGTTCCAGTCTACATCCCAGAGGTTCAAGAGGTCCCCAGACAGCAGTGTCAGCACCCCAGGATTGTCAGAAATGCAAATTCGCAAGGTCGCACCCAAAGCTGACTAGCTGGAAGCCAGTCTATCAGGCCCTGCAGCTGATTCCAACCTACACTGAAGTTTGAGAACCTTTGTTGCATGGGCTCACATATATGTGCAGGCAGGCACACACAGGTCTATACTCTATTGAAACCAGGTTTAAAACAGTAGATAAAAAAGGAGCCACGTATTATACCCTTCCTCTCCCCAATTAAATTGGGAGCTGATGACACTAAGCAGAGTACCCAAGTTTGGTTCCCAACACTCACATCAGGCAGTTTACAACCACCTGGATCTACATCTCTAGGGCATCCAACAACCTTTTTTAGCCTTTGTGAGCATCTATACACATGTGGCATGCACACACATACAGATATATATATTTTTAATATTTTAAAATGACTCTGGCCAGACAACACACATTTGTACTACCTCCCCTACTCCCACCATATCTTAGGGATATTTTTAAATATTGTAAACACAAAGTGATGTTTGGGTGCAAATTTAATTGGAACCTCCCCCCCCACACACACATCAGAATATTTTCCAGAAAATAGAGTTCACCCACTTTAAGCAATGCATGTTTTGCAAAGCACAGATTCCTCCAACATTCTCCAATCCCCTGTCTGTCCTTTCCTCTTTATTGCAACTGCCAGTCCCCGATGACACCAGCACTCACCACAGTGTGGCTGCCAGCCTGTTGCACAGAGAACATTTGAAAGGTACAGAAGATGGGGCTGGGGAGGCTGAGCTGGCCCACCCTGCGCTCCCCCACTGAGCTCCAGCAGATGGCCAGATGTGGGGACACATCCTCACATCTCCAGCTCCTCCAAGTTGTTGAGATGTTGGAGAAATCGTTACCATTTTCTTTATGGACAACCACAACTCAGCTGAGGTTTGGGACGCCGCTAGCTGGTGACCTTCTGTTTCTTTCCTCCAAGTTTGGTGTCCTAAGGTGTCTGGTGAAAGTTGAAAAGATGCTACAGCTCTGTAAGGGTTTAGGGGGGTCTCTCTGGAAATCCATGGGACCACCCCTGCTGGCTTCTCTGTGTAAGGAGCAAGGCCAGTGCCCAGCAGGTGGCTGTGACTATTTACCCTTTTTCTCACTGCGTAGACCTGGAGAGGCACTAGCTTGCTGTCTCTTCTTGAGTTTTTCTGTGTTCCCCTGCAGGACTCGCAGAGCCCACTTGGAAGATTAGAGTGCGCAGGAGGTTTTCTGGGGCTTCTACAGGGCGGGGGTTGGGGTGGGGGGTGAGGCCAGAAGGAGCCGCTGTATGCAGTTACCACAAGCACAGGTAAGATGGTGAAAATTGAAACCACAGAATCCTGGCTGACAGGTAGGTGGAGCCCCTACAATCATGGCAAATCAATCACAGCCTCATTAAACAAAAGTCGGCTATATGTTATAATTAATGACTTGAAAATACTTAAGACATTAAATTTTGAACAGCTGACCTTGAAATGCTTTGTATGTGGGACGAGACATGAATACACGGTCATCTCTGAGTGGAAGGATTATAGGTAATTTTATGTCTTTCTTTTCACTTATATAAAGTTTATAGATTGACTTAAACAAGCCTGTGAAACTTTTCTAATAATCACAATTACTTGGCTATTACCTAAACTTAAGTTTGAGTGTTGCTTCGGTCTTCCAGCAGGTGGCGCAGTGACAATGTCCGCCACCCCAGTTGAGGTTCACTTAGCAGCCTGAAGAAGCTCAGGAGGCTTTGCTGAAGACAGGTGCAAGTCCCGGCCGAAGTGTAAGGCAGAGGGAAGGCATGTTCCTCGGTGAGGAAGGGACATGGGAAGAAAACGCTGGAACTCAGATTCTGCCTACCCTCAAATCTCTGGCCCCAGGGTTCAGTTCTTCACACAGCAGCATAAACTGTTTGAGAAGGCAGACATGCCTTTTCTCTCTCTAATTCCATTACTTAGCCAGAACCAAAATTCAAATTATTCCTTTCTGTTGGGCACTTCTGGTTTGGATTTGATCTGCAACTCAACCAACTCCTGGTGGGGAATGAGATTTTGAACTCAAAAGCAAGAAGTAGGACCAGGAACTTTCCTATCTTTCCGTGTCCTCTGACCACAGCTTTTTTTTTTTTTTTTTTAAATAAAGAAAGGTGTCTGCCACAGTGCAGATGTGCATTTTGGTCAATAAAAATGAGAAGTGTGGAGACCCAAAAGCCAGGGGGTCATCCTACCAGAAATTAATGACAGATGCTCAGTCTGCTTCCCAGCCGGCTACCTACACAGCACACAGACTCTCAACACCTCAGGAAATGGCCTGCTCGTAGCCAAGGCACTGCCACAGTCCAGCAAGAAAGAGAACGCTCAGAGAAATCACACTGTGGTATCATTTCAACTTTGTTTCAAATCTTAAACCTGCTCCCGAGAAAAGTTTCCTAAGGCGAGGAGGCATTGGGTTCCACCAGCATGGCTCCTGTGCTAAGCAGACCCACTACCACTGAGAGACAGTGCTCTAGACTCTTGCTGGTCTCTCTCTCATCTAGTTCAGTAGGCCTCCAGTGCCCTTTTCTGTGATGATGGCAAAGAGAAAGGAGAGTGGGGGGAAGAAAGAAAAAGGGAGGAAGAGAAGGGAAAGGCATGGAGAGGAAGGAAGAAGGAAGGGAGGGAGGAAGATGTGGGAAGGGAAGGGTGGGAGGGGAAGGGTAGGAGGGAGGGCTGTGGGAAAGGGTGATAGAACTGTCTCCTCTGCAGAGATAAGCTGGTAAGGCCCACCTGCCTCTGCCTAGCAGCTTTGCTTTCTGCTTCTTATACCACTTCCCTCTCCTTGTGACGCAGATGCCTCAACCGAGCACTGGCTCCTAGTGGCTCTCAAAGTGCAGATTTGGACTAAAATTAACTCCAGCCCTGAAACACAATCGCTGTCAATCTCATACCAGTTCAGGACCAGGAGAAATGGCTCACAGGTTAAGAGCACTTGCTGCTCTTGCAGAGGACCTAAGTTCAGCTCTCAGCACCCACCCCAGGGAATCTGAATCCCTCTCCTAGCCTCCTTAGACACCTGCACACACATGCACATATCCATACACAGACACGTGATAAAAAAAAATAAGCTAAATTTTTTTTTTTTTTTTTTTTTTTTTTTGAGACAGGGTCTCTCTGTGTAGCCTTAGCTGTCCTGGACTCGCTCTGTAGACCAAGCTGGCCTCGAACTCACAGCAATCTACCTGCCTCTGCCTCCTGAGTGCTGGGATTAAAGGTGTGTGCCACCATGACTGGCTAGTTAAATCTTAAAAAAATAAAATAAAACAAATGCAGATGATCAGCAGGGCTGGTACACACTGGCAGGAGCACCTCTCCCTCCATCTTCTCACTTTGCCCTCATTTATTCTTTTCTCTTTCTCTCTCTCTCTCACACACATTTCCTGGACAATCATAATAGTGAGAATCACATGAAAACAGGAACAACAAAGACCTCAGGGTGTAAGAGAGCATACCAGATGTGTGTGTGTGTGTGTGTGTGTGTGTGTGTGTGTGTGTGTGTGTGTGTGTGTTCACTTCACCTACACTTTGATCCCAGGCCTGCCTCTTCCTAGTGTGCTAACATGACCAGATTACCCAAACCCTTTGTGTCTTTGTCTCGATATCTGCCACACTGAGCACCTGACATAGTTTGTGGCCGAGAGCAACAGTGATGACAAGCCAGATGCTCTTGTTTTATGAACGCATCAGGGACAAGATGAAGCATGGCTCCCTGGGCAGAGGCTCCCTGGCTGAGGAGCTCCTTATCAAAGGGCTGCTGTCCACTGATGAGATTTTGGCTCTGAAGTAATTTTTTTGAAACGTCTCAGTGTGCTTTTTGAGACCCTTGTGCAACTGGGAAGGAAGGATCAGGTAATCTTCAAACTAAACAACCAGCAAGGCAGAAGTTCAGCCAATCAGAAATAAAATTGGCCTAGCACTGCCACAGGCATCTGGTGATCCCTTTTGTTGGATTGTCATGGAATCCTGGTGACCCAGGATGGAGCTGGGCAATAGGAACACAGAGGGCACTTTGGTAATGGCCACTGACTAACCACTACAGAAGAGTCATATTTAATAACCTTGTGTACTGCTGATGACAGACCCAGGTTAAATATAAGTATGTGGTTTGATCCCACCCTCTTCTGTGTTTGATCCCACCCTATTACCCAGAGGGAAAAGTGAATGGCCCTTTTATAAACACATCTCCCTTAGTGAAAGATGTCAATGGAGAATGATTTAATGCAGAGACCTTTCTAATTCTGGGAAGACCACTCAACATGAAGATGGCAACAGTTGGCTCCTAGTCTTGGGTAGCTGGTGGAAGTTAAGATATTCAGGGGCTACTTCCTGAACATCCGAGAGCTTCTTCCCTGTGAGAATGGAAAAAGAGCCCAGGACCACACAAGGATATTATAAAGTAGGTTTGGCGAGGCTAAGAGGGATAGGAGTGAATCACTTCTAAGTTGTGAGCTCTTGGGGTGGGAGCATGCCATGCTATGCACACCCCAAAACAGGGGTATTCAGTCAGCCTCCAGGATAGCCAAGTTTAATCATGGAACCCGAGCTCTTGTTGAAAGGGGCGGTCATGAATTTGGGGCAGGATTCGTGAGAAAGATGAGGAGGAAGGAGTGATTGAGTGAGGTAGGAGGCTTGGAAGCTGGTGGGCTGCAGACCTGTGAGGCTGCCGAGAGAAGGCAGAAGGATGGTTGGTCCACACTATTTCAGAGACCCTAGAGAGTAAGGGATGCCCTTCAGAACGGACAAGGATGGGAGAGAGGGGTGGATGAGATCTTACTTTGCTGTCATGGTCTGGATGATGTGGCCTCAATTCCTCTAGCACAGCAGAGTCCCAGCTGCTGGAATGAGCTCTGAGCAGCAATGGCAGGGAATGGGGACACAGGAAGCTCAGAGCTCTTGGTCAGCAGACTTGATAGATTTTCTCCAGGGAAACCCTTTCCCAAAGGCTGCAGAAGTTGTTAAGAGGGACCCGGAGGGCCCGCTGAGGTGTAGAAGTTATAAGGACATTTGCCGCTCAAAAACCATCATCCTCACATCTGAAGAGCATCTCCGCCATTCACAGAGCTGGCCAACTTCCTTACTCTCCCCGGCAGAGACGATGCTTCTCGTTCATACGTTAGAACACTAAGACTCAGAGAGATCAGTCATGCCAGTTCCATTTGCTGACTCTCGGCTTGGCATTCTGACCAGGTAGTTGCCAGGAGAGATGACTGCTGTGCAAAGATCTAAGCAGTGGTCACTCCTTCAGTAGTCTCAGGTCTACCCCAAGTCCATGCCTCGCTCTGTCGGCTCATTGTACTCTCCAGAGGAACACATGGTCAAGATCACACACACACACACACACACACACACACACACACACACACACACACACACACACACACGCCAGCTGAGCCAGGCTGTAACATCACCACAGCCTAGCTACATCCTTGCAGAGAAACTTCCGGAACCTCAGTCTATTGCTGTTAGAGCTACATCAACAGGAACCGTTGCCTCCGGAGATGTGGGGCACCACAAACAAACAACAGAAAAGACTCGTGTGCCCAATGGAACGAGATTTTAATTGATGCTTTCTCCCACAGTGTTCTGAAAGGCCATCCCTCAGCTCCCAAAGATGATGGAGGGGGTGTGGCTTAACGCCACAATGAGCAGACACACCCACAACACACTGTAAACAGTGATCATGTTAAATATTGAACACGGACTCTGAAACACTTGAAGAGCAATGAGTTCTTAAATTTTTTATTTTACAGAAGACCAAGTGACTGTGGAGGGGAGAGTTCAGTGTCAGCACTGAAGGGAAAGAATGGAACATTCTGGAATTTATATAAAAATTACAGCTTTGTTGTGTTTCCCACTATATATAGTAATTTAATCATTTGCAGCTGATTAATTTCAGTGAAGGAAAATGTAGCTTTATGCATCTCTAATGGAGCTCTAGAACTTGAATTCTAATTGTGAGTTGGGAGCAGTTTAAATTTAAATTAGTGGTTATCTTGGGTAAGGGTTGAACTGGAGTCATCTGTTGACATGTAGCAACTCAACAAGAGGTCAGAAAGTGCTGTGTGCAGAGAGCCCTCTTGTCTGGCTTCATAGTTAGAATTCCTTACACTTTCTGAGTACTGTATCACTTTCTAAACTGGCTCCTTGTATAGTGATCTCATCTCTTTGGCCTTCATCACAGTCTGTTTGGTGTCCGTCTGTGTTCCATTTTATTAGCAAGGTTGTGATTGCTAGTCTGTTCTGCCACCTGACAGGTACAGGAAGGGGGTGAACCTCACTTGGGGAATTTTATGACTGGCCCATGAGCATGACCGTGGGGCATTTTCTTGATT